>NW_006400079.1:679930-705602 GCF_000299155.1 Elephantulus edwardii | reverse complement strand
GCTTCAATCCATATTAAAGACTACAGTCTTTGACCTGCAGTGTATACCTCATGTCCTCAGTATCAGCAAGCAAGATTGTGCCACTTGCATAACAGGTTTTTGAGTCTTCCTCCAATCCTGATGCCACATTCCTCCTCATAAAGTCCAGCCTCCCTAATGAACTGTTCTGCATATAGATTTAAAAGGTATGGAGATAGATGTATCCTTGATACACACCTTTCCTGATGCTTAATCATGTAGTATTTCCCTCCTTTGTTCTGACTGCTGCTTCTTGGTCCCTGTGTAGGTTTTGCATGACACCATTAAGTGTTCTGGGATTCTCATTCTTCTCCAACTTAGCCACAGTTTGTTGCGATCCACATAATCACATGCCTTTGTGTAGTCAATGAAACTCAGACACATTCCTCTAGTAGTACTCTCTGCTTTCTACCCAGATTCATCTACTGTTGGCTCTGATATCCCTAATACCATGGCCTCCTCTAAATCCAGCTTGCACATCTGGCAGTTCTCTGCTGATATACTGTTCTAATAATTTTAGAAATTTTTTCCCCAGCAGAATCTTGCTTGCATGTGATATTAGCGATATTGTTAGATAACTTTCACTCTCTGTGAGGTCACCTTTTTTTGGGAATGGGAATAAATATAAATATCTTGCAATCATTTAGCCAGGTGATTGTCTTCCATATTTCTTGTCATAACCTGATGAGCATGTCCAGGGCAGCAGCATCTTTTTGCTGGGATATGTCAATTCCTGGGAACTTTTCTTTTGCCAGTTTCTTCAGAGGAGATTGAACTTCCTCTTTCATCAGCATTGCCTCTTGACATTTGATGTTGTTTGTTATGTACCATCGAGTTGCCTACAACTTAAAGCAACTGTACAACAGCCTTAAATATCTTGTGCCAATCTTATTGTCTCTGACACACCTACCTCCCTTACCCCAGTCATTTAATCCATCCATCTCATCAAGGACCTTCCTCTCCTGCGCTGTCCCTCCACCCTCCCAAGTGCACCTGATAATAACGTAGTTTCATGAAATTCTCCTGTATCAGTCAATTCTTTAAGGTATAATGACTCTGTACTCCTTCCATCTTCTTTTGATGCTCTCTAGATCATTCAATATTCTGCCCTCAGCATCCTTAAATATTGCAATGCAAGGCTTAAACTTGATCTTCAGTTTTTTAAGCTCAAGAAAAGCTGAGTGAGTTAATCCTTTTTATTTTCCAACTCCAGCTCTGCACATTTCGATGTAATACTTTTAAAGCTTTCTGTCCTCACATTTGAAAACATCTGTTCAGCTCCTTAACTTCTTGATTTCTTTACTTTGCTTTGGCTTCTTGGCGTTCTAGTTCAATTTTCAGAGTCTCTTCTGTCATCCATCTTGGTCTTTTCTTCCTCTTTGTAATGTCTTTTTGCATTCTTCCTAGAGAATATTCTTGATATCCTCCCATAGCTCATCTTATTGAGGTGCTGGGAGTATTCTGTAAATTTTAGATATGAATCCTTATTGTATTTGCCAAATAATTTTTTCCAGTCTCTGGATTTAATTTTTACCCAGTTGGAGAAGTTGGTGGGCTGTGGGGTTTTCTTTGTTTTTATGTGCATAGAGATTTGAATCTTAGAAGACCCATCCAGTTTATTCTCTCCTGGTTTTAGGTTTTTCATGTTTGGAAATCAGTTCATGCTGTAAATTGGGTCTTCTAGGGTAGTTCCTAGCTTTTCTGTCATGAATTTTGTAGATTTCACTCCTAGGTCCCTGATGCACCTAGAGTTTGGTTTTGTGTAAGAGATGTGTGTCTTGCTTAAGTTTTCTGCCATTGCTTTTCCAATTTTGTCAACACCATTTGTTAAAGAGACTGTCATTTCCCCACTTAGCTGATGTCTCTGTTATAAATCAGTTGACCATAGAAAAATGGGTATATTTCTGGATTCCCATCTCTGTTCCATTGATCTCTGTGTCTATCACTTGACCAGTACCCCTATCTTGACCACTCTGGCTGTGCAGTAGGATTTGAGATCAGGGAATGAGATGCCTCCCACCTTGTTTCTCTTTTTCAGTAGTTATTTGCTTACTTCGGGTCTCTTTCCATTCCAGATAAAATTGAACATTGCCTTTTCCATCTCATTGAAAATGGGATTGCTATTTGTATTGGAATTGCACTGAACCTGTTGATTGCCTTTGGTAGAATTGTAATTTTCATGATACTGAGTATTCCTATCCATGAGCATAGTATAGTCCTCCATTTCTCTGATCTCTTTCTGTTGCTGTTATGTGCCAACAAATCACCTGCAACTCATAGTGACCCTATGTACAATAGCTCTGAAGCCTGCCTTGTCCTGAGCCAGTCTCACTGACTCCAGTACACCTCCCCCATAGCCCTAGTTACTCATCCCATCTAGGATCTTCTCCTTCTGTGCTGTCCCTTCACCCTTCCAAGCATGATATCCTCCAATGATCTGTCCCTTCTGACCACATGTCCAAAGTATGTGAGATGCAGTTTCAAAATCCTTGTTTCCAAGGAGAAACTTGGTTTCACCCTCTCCAAGATGGACCTATTTGTTTTCCTGGAGGTCCATGGTATGCTCAAGACTCTTCTCCAGTACCATGACGCAAATGCATCAATCCTTCTATCCTCCTCAGTCATTATCCAGCTCTCTCATGCTTAGCAAGTAATTGTGAAGACTGGACTGTATCAGGTGCACCTTAGTCTCTCAATTGACATCGTTGCTTCTCAGTTCTCTGGAAAGTTCTCTGACAGCAGATTTACCTAATGCAATTTGCCTTTCTTGTAGTAATGTGTTCTTTTTCTTTATGCAGACCTTTTGTGTCTCTAGGTAGCTTTGTTTCCAAGTTTTTTTTATCTTGTGTTTAACTATTGTAATTGGTATTGTTTTTCTTAGCTTCATTTCTATATTTTCTTACTCACTATAGAGAAATTGAACAGATTTTTGTCTTTGATCTTGTATCCTGCTACTTTGCTGAATTGGTCAACTATATCCAATAGTTTTCTTGCTGAATTTGTAGGATTTTCTAAGTACAATCAGATCATCTGATATAGTGATAGTGTTACATCCTCTTTTCCAGTTTGGATACCTCATATTTCCTTCTTTTGCTTTATTGCTCTTGCTAAAACTTCCAATCCAATATTCAGTAGTAGTGGTGATAGTGGGCATCCTTACTGAGTTCCAGTTCTCAAGGGGAATGCTTTTTATCTGTCTGCATTGAGAATGATGTTGGCTCTTGGTTTTGCATATATACTTTTTAGCATGTTTAGGAAATTTTCCAATATCCCTGTTTTTTCCGAGTGTTTTAATCAGGAAGCAAGGTTGGATTTTGTCAAAGATCTTTTCTTCATCAATTGATAGGATCATGTGGTTCTTGTTCTTTGCTTTATTACTGTGATGAATTACATGAACTGTTTTGGGTTTTTTGTTTTTGTTTTTTTGGTGTGTGTGTTGTTTTTTTTTTTTTTATGTTGAACCATCCTTGCATACTTCTTAGGAATCCCATGGTCATAATGATTTTTGTTTTTTTCACCTTGTATACTGACTTGTACTGGAGGAGGTTGCCCCTCCTCCAGCAGAGCATCTGGTGTGATGAATTTTTTTTATATATATTTTTGGATTCTTTTGTCTAGGATTTTGTTGAAGATGTTTCCATGTATGTTCATGAGAAATACTGGCCTATAGTTTCCTATTTTGGTGGTGTCTTCACCTAACTTTGATATCAGGAATATGTTTACTTCATAGAATGAGTCTGGGAGTATTCCATCTTTTTCTGTTTTCTGAAATACTTTTTTTTTTTTTATTTATATTTTTTTATTTTTCTTAACATTTACCGAGATTTTGGGCTTCCACTCATTCATTGTTGCACTATTCTCTCTACCCTCCTCCCAGTTTGTTCTTGTCCAAATGCCACAGTGCTTGTCAAAGCCAGTTCTGATTAATCGTCTTTGTCAGTGTATCCTTTGCCATTCCCTATCACTCCTCCCTGAGAGAGACTTCACCCTGAGTCATAAGGAAAAGGGGACGGCGTATTCTCTTAGCTACTTCCTGCTGAAAAGGGACGCTGTGGGTTTCAGGGTGAAGATCTTCTCTCACTACTCTAAAGGGCCCCTTTGGCAGTAGGAAACACATAGACTATTATGGAGATTGATTTTGGAATTGTTTTCTGAAATACTTTATACAAAATTAGTGACAATTCTTTTCTGAATGTTTGGTAAAATTTACTAGTAAAGCCATCTGGCCTGGAGATTTTTTTGGTTGGAAATTGTCTTGTGACCTGTTCAGTTTTGTAATGGACCTGTTCAAATGTTCTACTTCAGTCTTTGTCTGTTTGGGTTGACTGTGTGTTTCCAAGTATTTGTCCATTTCCTCTAGGTTTTATATTTGAATATAAATTTTAATAAGATTTTCTTATTAACCTTTTAATTTCAGTTAATTTTGTTTTGGCATCACCCTTTTCATTCCTTAATTGATGTGTGTCTTTCTTTTCCTTTGTTAGTTTTGCTAGTGGTTTGTTGATTTTATTGACCTTTTCAAAGAACCATCTCCTGGTCTTGTTGATAGCTTCAATTGTTTTTCTGTTTGAAGATGGTATTCTGATGCTGTGTGATTTACAGGCTTTGAAAACATGCAGGTTTTTGTAGAGACAGCTGTGAGTTGGTTCTGATGGCAGTACGTTTTCGAGGTGAGTTTTGATTGGAAATGAAAATTTAAAAAATCCTTAGCTCTCTAGGAGGAAGGGGAGAAAGGCAAGGGAGCTGAGGGGGGACGGATAAAGGAATTGGGATAGATCTAGAGGGCACCTTAAAAAGAAAGGGTGATACCGGGCATAGATCAGTGATAATTAACTTTGTGTGTGGGAATGATCATATGAAATGCTGTGCATGAATGTGTGAAACACAATGTTAATGAAAAACAATGTATATTAATTTTGTATGCAAACCAATATAAAATTTAAAAAATATTCTTAGTCATACAATCTCATGGGTGGGTGGTGGTGGTGAAGGAAATGGGAAGGATCCAGTGAGAAAAACAATGTGTTCAAACTTTGTAAGTAAACTGATATTAATTTTTTTTTAAAAAATAATCATTTTAAAAATTCAACAATAATACCTAATCATATATCCTTTTATACAGTTTTCTCCCTCGTGTGTTTCAATGTTGTGTACATTATTTATCCCCTCTTTTCTTAGTTTCTCCCCAACTCCCATGTCAGTCTTGTTTTATAACAGTGACATTATACAGTATTAGTCCTTTTGTGACTGAGATACTGTTATGGCAAGAGTTGAGAATAAGAGCTGCATAGTAAAGTGATGGGGTTGGGGGGGAGAACTGTGTAACAATGAAAGAACTTTTTTTCCAACGGAAAAGGCAAACTAGGGAGGAGAGGGGGCAGGGAGGAAAATGTGCAACAATGAATGAATGGAAATCTAAGCTCTTTATAAACTTAACAATAAAATCTAAAAAAGGGGGGGGGGGAATCAGCAAAAAAGTCACTGCTGTGTTTGCATACAGGATCCACTAGGGGTCCTCAGCTTACAGCATGGGACATCTCTGGGTCTTAGAAGCTGTTAGTTTCTTTTTTCTCTCTGGGGCAATGAAATCATTTTCTAGAGCTTTAAGCCATTAAGACCTTTGGCAGTCACAAGAGTTTACACATCAGAATGACCCTATGATCTGTCTGAGATACCTGCTGAATGAATTCCTTCATAGGGGAGAGAACCAGTTAAACTTGTAAGAGAATCTCCACACAGGATTGTAGTTTTGTATTTGCCACTGAATAACTGAAGAGTGAGTCAGTAGCTTCAATATTTTAAACACTCCGTGTAGTTTCTGGAGAAAATTAAATATTATTCAACAACGAACTTTTTTTTAATTAGTGTCTGACTCTTTTATTCAATTAGTAAATCTGCACACTAATATTAAAGATTTTTGCATCTTTATTTGCCTAGAACATAGCTATTTTTAAAAGTCTGCTTTGACTCCATAAAGAAGTTAAAAAGGTGACATTTAGAGATTAAAATGTCAAAGGAGTTGTTTCAGACACAATCTGAGAAAAGCAAACTAGGCCTCATAGACTTTGTTTCACAGTGACCCTTGGGTCATTGTTGGCCTGGCCCAGCCTCCGCACTTCTGTCTCCACAGGATTGACTCCCTTCAGTGTCTCTAAAAGGGAGCGCTGGCGGCAGCACCCTCAGACTGTGGCTGTGCCCGTGGACCCTGAATGCGGGACCACAGCCTCCTTCTCCTACCTCACAGGGTCCTGTTTTCTATGAACACGAGGACCATAATTAATGTTCAGACGCATCCAGGACCTGAATTGGGTGTGAACACTACAAAACACTCCATTCCTCCAGCCCTGTTGACATTCCTGGGGTTTTCTGCCCGTATCCTGGACACCCTTCACCTCAGCCATTCTGTTCAGTGCTTGTCCCCATCTCCTGGGTGGCCAAGCAGTCCAGGCACTTGGCCAAACCCCTTTTTGTTTTCTGACCCTTCCTCATGTCCCAGACCCTCAGTTCTCATTCTTTTCATTGCGAGAGATTTTTTTTCTTTGCTTATGTAATATCTTTCTTTCTGCTAAATAATGTTGGAGGAAAATGGGATGAGGTGAGGCTAAATAGCATGCCACTGAATCTACCATTTTAGAGGAGAGAGATTCAGTGGTAGATTAAAACCCAAAAGGAAGAAATCGGTCACTCTTAGTGGCCATAGTCCTTTACAAATGGCTTATTTAAATCGAGAGCGCTCAGTTTCTGTTTCCTTAACTGAGTTTCACAATGACAAAGCAGAATTTCCCTTTTAACACATAAAGACTAACCTTAAAGTTTATTCCTGGTGGTTGGAGCCACCAGATAATAGACTTCAACTGCCCCTTTCAAATGTAGCTATTACATAAGGAACGCCTAAATGTAGACCAGAGGTGCTCAGAGATGGAGTTAAACTACAGGTTTGGGTTAAAGGGATTGGTAATTCCACTGAAATTTTAGTGAAGGGAAGTTTAATTACCAAAGCCACTGTTCATTTTACGAACTTGTGAGTATCTTGGAAATAAGCAGGCGTCGAAGAAGGTATCCAAAGAGGCCTCCATACTCTCGGTTCGTGGGATACTTGGTTTGTTGAATCCGTTCTGGCGCTGGTTCTATGGTTGCCGTCTGGGAGTGATAACACCTAAATTGTATGCGGTTATGTGCTGTCAAGTCAGAACCGACTCGTAACTGACACTCAAGTGGGTTCTCAAAGGCTGTAAATTGCATGGGAATTGGTCTTTTACTCACAGAACAGAGGGATTCGAATTGTGTGTCTTTGGATTGGCAGTGTAGCTCCAGAAAACGCAAAGCAAATTGCTGGGATGAGGAGAGTTAGGACCAAGAAGGGACGTGCAGGCAAGATATGTAAATGAAAAAGACCAGGAATCATGGTGCTGAGGTGGCATTCTGAGGCAGAAGCTTAAATTGAGAGCGGTGGAGTGACACAGCACCAGTGTTTTACCCTGACTGATCTCTAAAGTCTGGTGAGGAGGGCACTTAGAACATTCATTGGGAAGAGTCTTTAAACCTAAAGCCATATTGTAGGGAATAAGAGAGCCGGACAATTATAAACTGGATTTCTCAAGTCCCAAGCTCAGAGAAACGGTCTTTAAAGTAATATGTCTCAAGGTGGAGGATAAAAGCAGAAAAATATATGAAGGACCTGTAGTGAAGACCCAAAGAAATTCCCACAAAGAGAGTCAAGGTCTGAACACCAGCAATGGCACCTCCAGCAGAGGGATGTCCGTGGTGTCTGTCCAACTTGGCTTCAGTGTTGAGCTCTTTCCTTTCAAAAGTGTAGCTGATTCCTAACGTTTGTGTGGGCTTTGGAGAAAAATACAATCAATAGCATTGGAAGAGGGGGAGGAATAGGACGAGAAGGGTCAGTTTCAGCAACTTTGTGAGTGGGAAGAATAGTAACCTCCAGGGAGACCATTGTCGCAGAGGCTGAAGGGAGACAGAAATGAGATTGACTAATTCCTGTTCATCTGTGTTGCTGTGGATTACTCTCAAGTTGGGACCAGCTCCTAGCTGATCCTCCAGCAGGTTTTCCGAGGCCATAGGTCACAGAGGAGACTCCCCATCTTTCTCTGGTGGAGCAGCTGGTGGATTCGAACTCCCTGCCTTTAGGCCTGCAGCATAATTTACCACTAAACCACCAGATTATTATCTCAGCATGAGAATCCAAAGGGGGAGAAGGGGGGAGCAGAGGGCTGAGGGTGGGCAGGGGTGTGGGGGGGAGCGCTAATTATAGAATTGCATGATTTGATGAGTGGAGGGAAGCGAGGGGGTGAAGGAAATGGAAAAGATTGGTGTAAAAAACACTGTACACAAACTTTGTAAATAAACCAATATAAAATAAAAATTAGAAAAACACAAAATTTTTAAAAAATTGAACTGAGGGAGGGGGAAGGGAGAGTTATGGGGTAAAATGTGCAAAAATGACTGAAAAGCTAACTTTTCTGTAAACTTTCATTAAAATAGCAATTAATTTTTTTTTAAAAAAGCATTGCTTTTTAAATGTGCATTTAAAAAGTTCCCTGATTATTAGCAAAAATCCATCGCCTCATGAGGAATGGATTTCAAGCAGGGCTGTGGATTCAGATGACAGGCATTCATGTTTCAGCTTGTCCTTCGACCTCAGCAAAGTATTTCACTTCCTTGTATCTCAGTTTCCACCTAAATAAAATAGGATGGCAGCAACAATATCTTGCTTATACCCCTGTTGAGGTAATTTAACGAGCTCACACCGTGGTTCCTACACAGCTATCGCAAAGAGTTTTGAAAAGTGCTGAAGCATCTTCTTACATATGAAAATATTCTTTTTAATTAAAAAATTATTTTATACTGGTTTGATTACAAAGTTTATCTGCATTGTGTTTCATGCTATTCTTCGTTCACATTATGTTTCATACCATCATTCCCATTTGCTATGTTGTTGTTGTTATGTGCTGTCGAGTCGTTTGCGACTCATAGCGACCCTATGCTATATTTTATAAAATTAATCAGCATTGAAATATGCCCCCCCAATTACCCTGTCTTTCCAGATTTATGCCAGATTTGTTAAACATGGAAATATTCTTATTTCATTGTGATAGTTAAAGTTTGGAACCATTGGATGAATTACGGGGAAAATGCCTAGGACAGTACCGGATACATAGCAACAACCGATGCAGGTGACCTGTGATGAGTGTTCTCTGAATCTTTAACAGTCTTTCTAAACCACCACGGCTACACTCTCTTTATTGACTTGTGTTTTCTGTGGTTCTGATTTTCCTGTTAGGTAGTGACATTTCGATTCCCATAAGTTAGCACTGTATTAGGTCCTGCATATTGCTTCACAAGCAGTGAAAGTTCCAGAAATAGAATCAAACACTTCTTGACTCATTCTGACAAATTTTATTTCTTAGTATAGTTCTTGTTCTGGCTTGATTGATCACAGATCACACTTAATCCATGTCATTTAGAAAGTGACAGTTTAGACACAGGCTAACCATTTGAGTCACTCTTAATACCACTGCAGTTATCATCAAAAAATAGGATGAATGTGCTATTGTAAACAAAGCTGCAATAAACATGGGTGTGCATATAAAAAAAAAATAGGATGAATGAATAATCATCATGAAGCATTTATAATTAATGCATTATATTTATTATTAATGCATTTATAATGTTTTGGTTAGTTACCAAAATAATATTTCAGTTAACATGTGAGAACACGTATATATTTCTGTTTCGTGTTTTATTATATGCTCGTTGAGTTGCTTTAATTAGTATAGGTTTAGCTCAATTATATTAATTAATAGCCATTAAGCATATTGGTCTCTAAGATAGAAGGATGGGTGGCAATATCTGCATTGCAATGACCAAAACAAGTCATTGAATATTTAAACTTCATCAGAAATACACTCTGATCGAGTATTTTCCACCTCCTACACCAATCCTAACCTCTTTCATTGTCATTAATAACTTAGGTTGTAATTAAGTTACAATTAGTAACTTCGCAGATTCACTGATAACTACTCTTATCTTAAATACAGTGAAATGAGTTGTATTTTAGAACGCACATTAATAATTTCTTATTATTTATTAGAAATAGTACAGTTATTCTTTCATAAGGCAGATCTGGCTAGCCCAAATTGATGTGTTTGACCACAAACGGAATGACTGCAAGTTTGAACCCACCAAGTTACCTCAGAGGAAAAGCTTCATGCATAATCTGCATCTTGAAAACCCAACAGGCCACAGTTCTGCTCAGACACCCAGGATTTCATGATTTGGAATTAATTGTTTGTTGTTAAGTGCCGTCAAGTCGACTCCAACTCATAGATACACTGTGAACAACAGCTCTGAACCCTGCTCTATCCTAAGCCAATTTTATCATCTCTGACACACCTATTCCCATTACCCCAGTCACTGCATCAATCAATTCATCTCATTTAAGGTCTTCCTTTCTTGTGCTGTCCCTCCACACTTCCAACCATGCAGCCTCTGTTTATAGTTTCAAAGTGGCACAAGCCACTTTGTGTGTCTGTTTCAGTCTTCTCGCCTCATGTATCTTTATCCCAAAAGATTCCCTTGAAACACCAGAACTGGACAAATTGTATTCATCACAATTTTATTAGAAAAGACAGTCAAGTGTGTGCAGAACCCTTGAAACGGCTGTGCTGGCTGGGCCACGAGATTCTTCAGGGAGGTGACAAGGATTGAACAGACGCTTACATGGAATGGAATGCCTTTTCTACCCTGTTATGCTACTGAATAAGTAATCCTGGTAGCACAGTAGTTAAGAACTCAGAAATTAACCAGAATGTTAGCCGTTCAAATCAACCTCCTGCTCTAATACGGAAAGAGACATGCAGATTACAGCAATGAAAACCTTCTGGCACAGTTCTATTCTGTCTTGTCACTATCGGTTGAAATAACATACAAAGTTGAACAGATTCAGTGTGTTGAGGTTGTTGGTTTTTGTTTTCGCTTGTTTGTTTATACTATTGGATGCTGACTTATTTTTCCACACAAATTAAACCAGCACTTTGAATTGAACTGCGTCAGTCATGAATAGCCCTGAATTTGCAAAAGTTGAAAGATCTGAAATGAAAATGGGACAGGTAGAAGCACTGGAATGAGAGACTCAGAAGAGGCTTGTTGTTGTTATGTGCCATGGAGTCACCTGTGACTCATAGTGACCCTATGTACAGCAGCTCTGAAGCCTGCCCTGTCCTGAGCCAGTCTCACTGACTCCAACACATCTGAGGCATAGTGAGCCCTTCTAGGAACCTCATGTGTGATGGTCACAGCCAAGAGTGTGGATAGCAGCAGCCATTCAAAGTAATGCCATTTTTTTGTGGATTTCCCCCCTTTTTATTGTGATTTTAATGAAAGTTTATAGAAAAGTTAGATTTTTCATTCATTCATCATTACATATTTCCACCCCAGTTCACTTTTTAAAAAAATAATATTCATTCATTGTTGCATAATTTTCTCCCTCCCTCCCCCAGCCCACTTTGTTATGCGCCTCTTATTCTGGGCTATTTTCATGCAGATAATGCCTAATCATATATTCTTTTTAAAGAACAGTCATAAGATTTGGTCACTAAACAATTGAAAAGTTACCCTTGTTTTCAGAGAGGCAGATTCAGTTTCTGTAGGGACGTAACACCCATACTGTTCTTGTTCTGATTGACATGATGGTTTGCTCACATTTAAAAAATCCCAGTCCCTTCATGTGACACTTGCTTTGTCATGATTGAACCAGGCTGGACTGGGATAACTGGCTCAAAGCTCCGGAACCATTGCACACAAAAGCAAACTTCTCCTTTGACACCCTGAAGAAGGTGTTAATGATTCTTTCTATTTTCTCACAACATACTGCTTCTAGGTCAATTTTAATACTATTTTTTGGGCTTTCTCAATCTCCCCAAACACAGAGACTGTTTAATTCTTCTCTTTGAGGCAAGAATGCCTAACACTAGGTTTCGTACTGAGTAGGCATTGTCTCTTGAATGTCTGATCACGTGGGTTTTAGTTGAATCTATCTCCTATACCTGACTGAAAATTCCAATTAGGAAGTTTGATCAAACACTGCTTTTTAGTCTGTTAAAACAATGCAGCCATGGAGTATCTACAAAGGTGATCAGAACCTCAATTCAATACCTTCCTTTCTTTAAAAGCAATCTGGAAAAAATGAACCAGTATTTCCCAGCTAACTATCCACTCCAAACCTCCCTATTGGTACCACAAAGTAGACAGTTTAAAATGTGCTTAATTAAAATGTCTTTTCCCTTTTCTTAATATAAAACTGTGATTATCTAACTCATTACCTAGGTAAAAGACCATGTACTAAGGTATATTTAGGCTTTTTATGGTATACCTTATGGTCATTTCATAATAAATAGCCATTTTTAATAAAATTTTCCTTTTACTTGTGATTTTAATGAAAATTTACAGAAAAGTTAAATTTTAATTCACTCACTCTTGCATATTTTTACCCCCTCTCCCTCCCTCCCATCTCTCTCCTCCAGTTCACTTTTTTAGTTTTTTGGTTGTTGTTTTTAAAAATACTCATTCATTGTTGCACAATTAACTCCCCCAATCCTCTTTAATGTACCTCTTATTCTGGGCTGTTGTGCATATAATGCCTAATCATATATTCCTTTTAAACATTCTTTCTTTAATTTAATCCAATGCAATGTTCATTATCTAACCACTTTTATCCTATTCTCATCCAAAATCCTCATATCAGGCCTGCTTTATAACAGTGGTGCTGTGCAATATCTATCTTTTTGTGACAGAGCTTTTTCACTCAGCATAATGTCCTGCAGGGTCATGGATGCTGTGTAGTGTTTTATGAGTGCCTTGTTTTTTAGTGTTGCATAGTATTCCCTTGAATGAATATGCCATAGTTTTTCTTTCCATTCATTTGTTGATGGACACTTGGGTTGCCTCTATCTCTATGTTATTGTTAATAATGCAGCAATAAACATGGGTGTGCATATATCTGTTTGGATGTTTGTTCTGGTTTCTTTAGGGTATATGCCCAGTAGTGGCATTGCTGGGTCAAATGTATTTCTATTTCAAACATTTTGGGAAAGCGCCAAACTGCCTTCCACAGTAGTTGCACCATTTTACACTCCCACCAACAGGGAATAAGGGTTCCAAACTCAGCACAGCGTCATCAGCATTTGTTGTTTGCTGCCCTGTTGAACTTTTCTATTGTTGCTGGGATGAGATGATATTTCATAGTTGTTTTTATTTGCGTCTCTCTGATAGTTAAGAATTTTGAGCATTTCTTCATGTGTTTGCCACCTGAACATCTTCTTTGGTGAAGTGTCTGTTCATATCCTGTGCCCATTTTGCAATTGGGTTGTTTACCTTTATCTTGTTGAGGTGCTGAGGTGTTCTATAAGTTTTAGGTATGACTCCCTTATCAGATATGTCATTTTCCAAATATTTTTTTTTTACCACTCTGTAGGTTTCCTTTTTACCCTGATAGAGAAACATTTTTGATGTGCATAGGGGTTTGATTCTTAGAAAGTCCCATTCATTTATTTTATTCTCTCTTGGTTGTAGATTTTTCATAAGCTTGGAAGACGATTCATACTGTGAATTAGGGCTTGTCAAGTTATTCCAAGCTTTTCTCTAATAAGTTTATAGTCTTTGGTGCCACTCGTAGGTCCTTGGTCTACCTGGACTTGGTTTCTGTGTATGATGTGAGGTGTAGTAATTTTCTTATAAAATAGCTGTGAGAGACAACATACCTTTATATGTTTTCCTACATCTTTTAAACCATTTCTAAGTCTAAATTTGAAAGTCTATTCCCTTGCATGCTAATGTCATTTCCTACCATCTGCTGAATTATTTATATTTATGGTGTTGTTTCTCTTCCCAGGCAGCTCAAGCTTGTGTTAATTACCATCGACAGTGGAGCACTGTAGGACTATGACCAGTTACTTGTGAACAAATTGTAAGAATTGAGTGGACAATGACTTGTACTGAATATACATCTATTATTAGAATGCTTCCTAACAGATTTATCTTCCTTTAATTAGTTTAATTAGGGTGAAATGTACAAGATCAGCCACTGGACCAATTGGCAGCATCATGATAGATGGAGAAGAGAGTGAGGTTGTTAACAATATCATCTTGCTTGAAAGTACAATTAACACTCTTGGCACCAGCAGTCAGGAAATCAAAAAATGAATTACATTGTGGAGTCTTCTGTCAGGGGACCTCTCCAGAGTGCTGACGAGCAATGCTATTAGTCTAGAAACTAAGGTGTGCCTGTTTCCAGGTTATAGTCTTTGCAATGACTGGCTTGCTATACATCAGAAAGCTGTATAATGACTAAAGATGACAAAAAAAGAAACTGTACCGTTGACTTATGGGGCTAGAGGAGAGTATTGAACATACTACGGACTGCCAAGAGTACAAACAGGTCTGTATTGGAGAGGGTGAAAGTAGGTTGCTCCTTGGAGCCTAGGATTTTGAAACTCCATCTCACATACTCTGGGCATGTTGCCAGGAGTGACCAGTCCTTGGAGAAGAACCTCATGCTTGGAAAGATGGAGGGACAGTGCCGAAAAGGAAGACGGAAGACCCTTGATGAGATGGATTGACAGAGTGGCTGGAGGGAATGAGGGTTAGGTGGGTCGAAGATTGTGAGATTGGATCAGGATAGGAGAAGGTTGAGAGCTATTGTTCGTAGGGTCATTAAGAGTCCCAGAGGATTCAACAGCATATATCAACAACAACAATAAGAGTAAGCAGAATTTATAAAGTATTTCAAGAATTGTAAAGAAAAAGATTGAGAATTTGCTATGAAAATGATTAAGACACCTGCACATTCACTTTATAAAGAAAATACTCAAATAGGCATGGAATTTTAAAGAAGCTACAATCTCACTAGTGAGCAGAAAAATGCAAAATAAGAGTAAAAATAAATACCGCCACACATATCCTCAAATCGCTCAAAGGAAAAACTCTATCCAGGTGATGATAAGGACTTAGCAAAAATGAAAAACTTATACACTGCTAGATGTTGTTGGTGGTGGTGTTATGTGCCGTCGAGTCGCCTGTGACTCATAGCGACCCCATGTACAACAGCCCTAAACTCTGCTCTGTCCTGTGCCAATCGCACCGTCTCCGACACTCCCATCCCAATTATCCCAGTCACCTCACAGAGGACCTTCCTCTCTTGCGCTGTCCCTCCACCCTCCCAAGCATGATGTCCTTCTCCAAGGACCGGTCTCTCCTCATAACATGTCCAAAGTATGTTAGACGGAGCCTCAGAATCCTTGCCTCCAAGGAGCCACCCGGTTTAACCCTTTCCAGGACAAATCTGTTTGTTTTCCTAGCAGTCCATGGTACTCTCAATACTCTTCTCCAGCACCACAGCTCAAAGGCATCAATCAATTCTCCTTCTATCCTCCTTGGTCATTGTCCAACTCTCTGATGCAGTGCACCTTAAGCTCAAGGTGCACTGCTAGATAGAGTATATAAATGGGTGCAAACACGTTACAAACTTAGTCACTAAAGTTGAAGATGAATATCCCGTGACCCACAAAATCCACTGTTCTGTTCATATCTAACAGAAATGCTTATATATGTGCCAAAAGTTGTACACAGAATTGCTCTAAATGCATTCGACTGAAAAATATTTCCAACCCAGAAATAACCCAAATGTTTGTCAATAAATAGGAAAAGGTTTAAATTGCACACATTGGTTATTTATTCATAAATAGCATCAAATTGCACAGCAAGCATGGACAAATTACAACTACACACAAGGACACAGTTCCCAGCAGACTGACTGAATAAGGCCAAGCATAAAAGAAAGTATAGCATATGATCCCATTTCTAGGATCTTCCAATCAGAGAAAAACTGTACTGTTTGGAAATGCATACTTTAAAAACAACAAAGTCACTAGAATTTGAGCACAAGACTTATTCTGAATAGTTATTCTATACGAATATTGATGATGTTGTGAACTGTCAAGTTGGTACCTACCTGGCAATGGAATTCATTGTCTGTCTTTCTCTCATGGTGGATTCAAACCTCTTGCCTTTTGGTTGACAGTGCAATTCCTTACCACTAGACTACCAGAGTTAGAGGGAAATTTTTATTTTTTGATTCTGGAAAAAGGTAATAGCGCCAAGAAGCAATGTACAATTCACACAATGCAATACAGTGCAGCACGCAGGAGCAATAACTTTGTAAATTATTACCTAACTTGGGAGAGACTGGAGAGCATTCTGCTGAGTGAACTAACTCAGTCCCATAAGGATAAATATTGTATAAAACCATTATTGTAGAATGAGTATAAGGATCCAGGAGGGGTGGGAGAGGCTGGAAGCAGAGGGATGTGGATGTGCGGGGGCAGGGGGAGATTAATCATTGGGTTGTACAATTTTATGAGTGGGGGGAGTGAGGGAAATTGAAAGAATTTGTTGAAATTTGTATTCGAATTTTGTAAGTAAACTAGAAGGGGGTAAAGGAGCTCTCATACTCATAGCGACCCTATGAAGGAGAGTCCTCAACATTTGGGTGTCTTTCATTCTCTCTCCAGGTTCATAGGATTTCCGGAGGCAAGCTATTATGGAAGTGGATGCTACTCCTGCTTCCAAGGTTGTTTTAATCGGGGAGCTCCACCCCACTCTCTGTCCGCATTGGGTAGCCAACCATTAACACATTTGACACATCAGTGTCACAGTGTTCAGCTTCACAGCAACCACAAGTTACCATTGTATGGCAACTTGTACACCAGGGATATACAACCTAGAGGAATGTCTGAACAAAAACGATGAAAGACAGGTCCAAGGGCTGAGGATTAAGTCACCCACCTTTGGTTTGATAGCATCGCTTTCTGTCCACTGGGCCAGCTGATCTCTCTCTCTCTCTCTCTCTCTCTGTTGATGTTATTGTTGTTAAGTGCTGTCGAGAAAAAAAAGAAAGAAGCTGTGTACAATGGGATTGAAAAGGCTACAGTCTTTGAGTCAACTCTGCCATAAGGTAAAACTCCGTAGGACTCCCAAAGCTGTCTATCTTAACAGGAGAAATCGACCAATCTTTTCCCCCATCGCAAAAGCTAATGATTTCAAACCACTGACCTTTGGATGAACAGCCTAACGTGTAATATACTATGTTGCTAAGGCTTCTTCTAGAGAGAGGAGGGTGAGATGTACAAGACCAGCCATTAGGATAATTTTAACATGATTCATTAAGACTTACTTCCTTGTTTACGGAGATCAATGGATATTTCTGGCCTGGCTCTTAGTAATTTGGCCCTCCAGTACCCAGAGGTGTTTTAAAATGTAAATCAGGATGCTAAAGTTTGACAACCATCCTTTTCCAGCAGGTGAAGACAAACTACATCTCTGGAGATTGGCTTGATGCAGATTTTCAGTTTGACTTTGATTTTCTTATGGTTGATATATATAGGTTTCATGAATAATAATAAAAAAGTTAAAAATCAAAGGTTATTAGTGTTTCTACTAGTGTCTATAATGACTCAGAAAGGGTATCCAGGCCTTTTAAAGCACAATGGCAGAGTAGACGCCGTGTTGGAATACAAAATAAACAAGGTAAGGACAGGCTGCTTTGTGCTTACTTACTAGTCGGTGGCACATGTTTTCTTTTGCTGTGCACGTTCTATTTAACTGCGCACAGCCAGCAGATGTCAGTGTTGACATCTGATGTGATCCAGAAAGGCCTTCACAGGGGCACGTTGCCTTGACAGTGAGCAGAGTGCTGTACTGATCCTCAAATTGAATAAAATGTGAAAAGATAGAAATCTGGAAAAGCCTGTCCTGGGGAAGGAGGTGCTGTCTTCAGAGATACATCGTTCTAGATGAAGAAACAGATGTGTATCCTTCCTTCTCTTTGAGATGTAATTTATGGGTGAGTGACATATTAATTATCTGAATTTATGTTTCCTTTTGTCCCCAAAATATAGATCTCTCTGTTTTTTTTTTATTTTTTAAATTGTTATTAATTTTAATGAAAGTTTACAGAGACTGAGGATTTCCATTCATTCATTGTTGCACTGTTCTCCTTGCCCATTCCTCCCTCCCCCCAATTTGCTCTTCTCTTTGAAAAGTAAAATTCTTTCATTGTTATACAATCTCTCCCCTCAAGTCCACTTCACTATGCAGCCTTCATTCTGGACTCCTATCCTGACAATAGTACCTAATCACATATCCCTTTTAAACAGTTTTCTCCCTCATCTGTTTTAATGCAGTATACATTATTTATTCCATCTTTCTCAGTCTTCCACCAACCCTGATGTCAGTCCTGTTTTACAACAGTGGCACTGTGCAGTATTTGTACTGTTGTGATTGAGATATTTCATTCAGCATAGTATTCTCCAGGGTCACCCATTTTGAATAATATTGCATGAGTTCCTTCTTTTTCAATGCAGCTTAGTATTCCATTGTGTGAATATACCACAGCTTCTCTATCCATTTGTTTGTTTGCACTTAGGTTGTTTCCAACTCCTTGCTATTGTGAACAAAGCCGTGCTAAACATGGGTGTGCATATATCTGCTTGGATGTCAGTTATGGTCTCTTTGGGGTATATTCCCAACAGTGGAATTGCTGGGTCAAATGGTATCTCTATTTGCAACTTGTTGAGAAAGCGCCACACCGCCTTCCACAGTGGTTGCACCAAGATCTCTCTCTTTCAATATATAGATGTAGATATGTTGGGTTTGTTGTTAAGTGTTATGGAGTCGAGTCCAACTCTGTGATCCTATGAACAACAGATCTGAACGGTCCTATCCTGTGCCATCTTCATTCCCCTTACATGTTATAGAGCCCATTGCTGCAGCCACTGTGTCAAGTGCAAGGTGTTTGGGATCCTCCTATCCTTCACTCACTCTCCACCCTTCTAAGCATCATGTTCTTTCCCGAGGAACATGTGCAAAGTATCTGAGACAAAGCTTCGCTAGCTTTGCCTCTAAGAAGCACTCAATTTGCACTTTCTCCTTTCTCCAAGACATATGTGTTCTGTTGGCAGTCCACGGGATATTCAGCATGCTTCCGTAATCATACAACTCAAAGACATTGATAGAGATCCATATTATTGTTGTTACATATCATGGTGTCAGAACCAGCTCATATCTGACAGTGTGGGTTTTCAGAGGCTGTGAGTTACATAGGAGGAGACTGCCCATTTATTGTCTGAGAAGCAGCTAATGAATTTGAACCAGCTGGCTTTATGTTGGCAAACTAACTCCTTACCCACGAGATCATCAGAACTCCATCTGTATCTATACGTAGCTATCTAACGATCTATGTCTATGTCTATATGACACTCTGGTGGCTTAGTATATATATTATAGGTCCTTCTGGAAACTCTACAAACTCTCTTATACATGTACAGAAATGATGTTAATCATAGAACAGAGTTCAGGTTTTCTGTGCAAAACTTACTCTGAGTCATATGCAACTCAACAAATTTTAACCACTTCCACTTCCATAATAGCTTGCCTCCAGAAACCCTATGAACCTAGAGAGAGGATGAAAGGCACCCAAGCATCGAGGACTCTCCTTCATAGGGTCCCTATGAGTCACCTGCCACTTGACGGCACTTAACAACAACAACAACAATTGAGACTAGTGCTGTTATAACTGGAGGAACATTCTTCCACTTTGCACATCACTCTTTGTCAAGGTGCTGTATGAGGTAACCGGGGTTTGCTGTGATGCTGAACCTTGTGCCTTGGGGGTATCAAATACCAAAATGGTTTTCCAATGTGGACAGTGTTTGGTGGCGCTCCCAGTTGTAAAACAGGTTGAGAAGCAGGAGTGGCATCCACTTCCTAAACCACATGCCTCTAGAAACTATGAACTTGGAGAAACAACAATACTTATAGAAAGGTATTAGGACTTTTGTTCATAGAGTCGCTATGAGTCATGTTTGACTCGATGGCAATGAACAACAACATATATATATATTTATTTATATATATAATCTCTCTCTAATCCAACAATATCATTAATATCACATGCAAGCAAAATCCTGCTGAAGAGTATCTAAAAAATGACTGGAACAGTACATCAACAGAGAAAAAACTACCAGAAATACAAGATGGGTTTAGAAGTGGTCATAACACTAGAGACATTATCATCAATGTCAGATGGATCTTGGCAGAAAGTAAAGAGTACCAGAGGAATGTCCACCTGCGTTTCATTGACTATGCAAAGGTTTTTGACTATGTGGATCACAAAACATTGCAGCTAAGCTTGAGGAGAATGGGAATCCCAGAACACTTGATTGTGCTTTTGCCGAACCTATATTTGGATTAGGAAGTAGTCCTCAGAACAGAGCAAGGAAACATTGCTTGGTTCAAAATCGGAAAAGGAGTGAGTCAGGGAGGTGTCCTGTCTCCATACCTTTTCAAAGTATATGCAGAACAGAACAATCCGAAGGCTGGGCTTTATGAGTAGGAATGTGGCATCAGGATTGGAGGGAGACTCATCAACAATCTGTGTTTTGCAGATGACACAACCCTGCTTTCTGAAACTGAGGGACACCTGAAGCACTTGCTGCAGAGGGTCAAGGACTGTAGTCTTCAATATGTACTGAAGATTAAGAAGACAAATATTCTCATCGCTGAGCCAATTGGCAGCACCATGATAGATGGAGAAGACATTGAGGTTGTTAACAATTACAGTTCACTCAGCTCCACAATCAACACTCTTGGTACCAGAAGCCAGGAAATCAAAAGATGAATTGCACTGGGAAAGTTTGACGTTTGGGACCTCCCCAGAGTACTGAGGAGCAACGATGTAAGTTTGAAGACTAAGATGAGCCTGATCTAGGCCATGGTCTTTGCAATTACTTTCTTTCCATCAGATAGCTGGACAATATCTAAAGATGACAGGAGAACCTATGCCTTTGAGTTGTGGTGCTGGAGAAGCTTCTTGAACATGATCACGGAGTGCCAACAAAACAAATAGGTCTGTCCTGAATAGGATGAAATGAAATTTCTCCTTGGAGGCTAGGATCTTAAAGCTCCCTCTCATATACTTTGGACATATGACCAGGAGGGACCGGTCATTGAAGAAGGACACCATGCTCAGAAGGGTAGAGGGACAGTAGAGGAAAGGGAAGCTTCAGATGATATGGATTTATACAATAATTGGGCAATGAGGTAGGTGTGTCAGTGTCAGTGAGACTGGCTCAGGACAGGATAGACTTCAGAGCTGTTGTACATAAGGTTGCTATGAGTTGCAGGCGACTCAATGGCACATAACAAGAACAACAACAACAGCAATAGCAACAGCAGCATATGTGTATGTTGAACTTCTTCCTTTATTATCACTGGCTCTTTATTAAGTGGTGATTCTGGAAATATTTCAGTGTCAATCAACTCTTTTCTGTACAATGAGCTTATGTATTCCCTTTACTTTTATGTCTTATATAAACACACACACACACACACACACACACACACACACACACACACACACCAGCTAAAGAATTCCTAAAGAATGAAATTCCTAAATTGGTAAAAAAAAAAAGTTAAAATAGACTGTGTTTGGCAGCCATAAGCCTGGCTAGCCTGTTTACCTCTGGTAGTCTGGAATGCCAAAGCTAAACATACAAACCAGTCATTTAACAGCTGCATAAATAATGTGACCTAGGAATTTGGGAGCAGGTAAGAGAAAATTCAACTTAGTACCCAGAGTAGGTGTAAGGAACAAGGATTATAGGAGGATGTGTTACAGAAGTCAGGTGCCATAAATCGACTGCCTGTGAAATCCATAAAGTTGGACTTTGTGAAGTGCCAGGGAACTAAATGGCTTTTCCTGGGCAGGAGTGCATGTTCATTGCCGTGGAGGGACGCCTCCAGGAACAGGCATTGGTGGGCAGAGGCCATGGGAGAGAACAGCCACTGAGACGTCAGGGCTTAGTCCCAGTCCTTCTATGAATCCTTTGTTTTCCAGAATGGTTGTAGGACGATCTTCAGCATCAGCTAAGGTCGTCTGTGTAAAAACTAAAAAGTTTGAAGCTTGAAATGAAACGCCCTGAGGAGATGATTCAGAAGTTTAGCCAATCAATAGCTCCCTAAATTGCAACACTATAATGCAGCTTGTTTTATTTTGCCTGCGATAGAGCAAACAGCATCAGATACCTTATATTCAGGCATTTACGGTTTTGAGAAAACCCCTTGAGAATCCATGTTCCCTTTAGTATGGAAGATTTAAAAAATTGTAAAGACAAACATGGAATTTTCCTCCAGAACTCTAAGAAATTCGTAGAAGAGTTTTAGAATATTCTACTCAGTTTTTATTAAAAGATTTAAGAGTTTTGTTCTCTTTCTGCTGTTTTTCTGATAGGAAACACAGAACTATTAGAGCCAGTAGGCACCAGGCCAATTGTTTGCATACTACTAACCTACATTTAGCAAAAAAAGCTCAGGCAGACCTCAAAATAAAACCTACTTTGGAGCTATATATTAGTGGAAAAGCTAGAGCTAACAGGAGTAGTCAGAGACCTCATAAAGGGATTAAGAAATATTTGAGTGAAGTCCATAAATTATTTTAAGTTTGTAAAAATAACACAAGATAAGAAGAGAGAACCCTACAGCTCTTAGGAATAGGCGAGGAGAAGCAATGAAGAAATTTACAAACTCAGAATCTGAGTCTCATTAAGAAAAGGTAGCAATGATTCCCCACTTCATTGGTCAGTTGTTCCCTCCTCTCCCCACCTCCTGCAGGCTTGTGAGGGCTGAGTAGAAGCTCAGCCAACCTGAGACTAGGGTAATTGTTCTGGGAGAATTTAACCAACTAATGGAGGGGGCTTTCCAGCAAGCCAGTTGAGAGCCCTTTTCGAGACGTTGGAAATGAACAAATAACTGCCATGAGTAGTTTTACTGAAGAAAACCTCTCCTTTCTCCTTTAGTGATAAATATGTGACAACCTTCTTCTAAAGTCCAAGTTACACCTTTGAAGTGCTTCTTGGATTCCCTAAAGAAAAGGGAGATTTTCTTTTCCAATGTGTTATGGCCAACAATGGCTAGGGAAGATAGGAGAATTTAAGGTCTGTGTCAGGAAAAGGAAATCTTACTAAACGGTCAGTGCGACCCAAAGGTAATCAAGGGAGTCAGAATTGCTTCCATTGTAGAAAGCTGGGCCACTTTAATAAAAAGTGTCACAGGTGAGAATCATAGGTAGGCAAGGGGGTAGAGAGGACGCTCCCACTCACTTGCTTTAAGCGTGGATCCGAAGGACACCTGGCCAAGGGCCGCCCACATCAGGTCCTCATAGCTGAATTCACAGAGAATTGTTGAGGCCCTGGCTCCTAGCTGGCAACAAAGGAGGACACTTCAACAATTCAAATCCTCCCAGAAGAGCCCTGGGTGAGCATTGACTTTGCTGGTAAGTCTGTTTTCTCCTGGACACAGGAGTCTCTTATTCGGTCCTACAAGCCTTCTCAGGTGCACTCTTTCCTTGCTACTCCTTAGTTGTTGGAATTGGTAGAAAGACCTCAGAGATATCCCACTGGACAAGCCAGAAGTGATATAATATACAGATAGTAGCAGCTTTTTCATAGATGGTGTTCGCTGTGCAGGTTATGCAATTGTCTCAAATACAGTAGTTATTGAGGGTGGCTCTTTACTGCCTGGGACTTCTGCACAAAAAGTTAAGTTGATACCCCTCACTAGGGCTTCAGAACTAGCCAGAGGCAAGAGAGCCAGATAGTAAATATGCATTCTTAATAGTGCAAGCTCACTACTTTCTCCATTCTGCATGGCATCCACAGTCCTCTGGTTGAAAAGGATTAAAATAAAAAAAATGAACTAAACCCTAAAGAAAATCTTAGTAATGTGTACACTCTTCAGAACACTACTTTGCTCACAGGAAAAAAAATACAAAAATGCATGGCAAAACTTGAAAGCGTTACAAACCTCTTTAGATTCCTAAAACAATCAAGTAAAACACTATCAGCTGGTCTTAGGTTTTCTGGTAGCGAAACAAAACTGAGTCTGTGCTATAGCTAACACCTGTTTTTATGTGAATACTTTAGGAGAAGTAGAAACTCGAGTTCAGAATCTCCTACAAAGAGTAACATCATTAAAAGATACCCAAGTTAAACTAGACGATGACATCTGGAAAGCCATTAAGTACTGTTTCCCCTCTATAACTTAATTTTGGCTCTTGTTAGGACCTCTAGTTAGAATATTATTGCTTTTCCTTTTTGGCCCATGTGTTTTTAACTTGTTAGTTAAATTTGAGTCTTCTAGGCTGCAACAGTTCCATGTTAAAATGATGCACCTCCAAGGATATGAACATGTATGTCTAACACAATTAATTGATAGCAGTGCTTCTAAATGCCAAAATCAATCCCCACAGTAGTCTATGTGTTTTCTATTGCCAAAGGGGCCCTTTAGAGTAGAGAGAAAAGATCTTCACCCTGAAACCTACAATGCCCTTTTCCAGCAGGAAGTAGCTAAGAGAATGCAAATGTGGTGACCCTTCTCCTAATGAATCAGGGTAAAATCTCTCTCAGAGGGGAGTGAGAGGGAATGGCAAAGGACATGGTGACAAAGGAGATTAGTCCAAAATGGTCTTGACAAAGACTGTGGCAATAGAACAATAAAAACCGACCCCAAGGAATGCAGCTATATGTCAATAAAAACAGACTCTCAAGAAATGTGGTAAAACAACAGACTCAAGGAAAAGATAAAGGAGATGGCCAAAGTCACCATAGTCCATTAGAAGGAATGAACCATCAGCTGTTTAAACCCCACTCCCTGCCGACAAAGGACATATAAACCCTTGGAGTCAGTCAGTCCTGACCCGTTCATAGTCTGTTATGAAAGTCTAATAAACCTCGGTTTCTTTCTCTTGCTCTCACCTGGTGTTGGTGTCTTTCTTGTATTTCTGAGTTAGAACTTTCTAGTTCTTACTCAAAGAGGCCCCTGGACCTCTGTTAGAAATCATCCCCTTGACATATGCAAAGGCATTTTACTGTGTGGATCATAAATTACAGCTAACATTGAGAAGAACGAGAATCCTAGAACCCTTAATTGTGCTCCTGCAAAACCTATATCTAGACCAAGAGGCTGCTGTCTGAACAAACAAGGAATACTACATTGTTTAAAATGAAGAAAGGTGTGTATCAGGGTTGTATCCTCTCTCCATATCCAATCTTTCTGCTGAATAGATCATTCAAGAAACTGGATTCTATGAAGAAGAATGTGGTATCAGGATCAGAGGAAGTCTCATCAATAACTCGTGTTTTGCAGATGGCACAATCCTGTGGGAAGCCGAATATCAAACTAAATAATTAACCAAATGCTGTAATAGGCTATGAGGGAGATGCAAATAAAAGCTGGAATTCCTCCTGAGCCAATTCACAAGGGCCAAGCACCAAGGCAGACCTAAGTTTCCACAATTCTTGGATTGTATTTATTAACCCCTCCCTCCAGAGAAAAGCATAAGATTGATTCTACAGAAAAACTCAGCTTCATTTGTAAAAGATTTCTCTTTGTGATTTACTCCCTGGTGATTTTCAATAAAGCCACAGAGAGGCATGGTGGCTTGAGGGCTTCAGTTCTTCCAGCTATTCACCCCCTACGTTACTTATGCTCTGTTTCTCCTCTATTCTTGGTGTCTTTCTTTCTTTCT
>NW_006400079.1:636154-679645 GCF_000299155.1 Elephantulus edwardii | reverse complement strand
TCCTCTTTCCTTTCTCCTCTCTCCTTCCTCCTTTCTCCTTCTTTCCTTTCTCCTTTCTTTCCTTTCCTTTCTTCCTTCTTTTTCCTTTGTGGATGACACAATCTTACTTGCTGAAAGTGAGGAGGACTTGAAGAGTTTGCTGCAGAAGATCAAAGACTATAGTCTTCAATATGGATAACATCTCAACATCAAGAAACAAAAGTTCTCACCACTAGACAACATCATGATAGAAGAATTGATATTTTTGAAATGTGGTGTTGAAGAAGAGTACTGAATATCCCATCACAGCAAACTGAAAAGTTATGTTTTGAAGAAAGTGCAGCTAGAATGCTTTTTGGAGACAAAGCTGATAAAGCGGCATTTCACCAATTCTGGGTATGTTGTTAGGAGAGCCCATTCCTTGGATAGGGACATCAGACTTGGGAATTTAGAGGGACTGTAAAAGAGAGGAAACCCTAAACCAGGTGTATGGACACAATGACTGCAGCACGGGCTCAGATGTATCAGAGTCAGTGAGGGCATTACAGAATAGGACAGGCTTCAGAGCTGTTGTTCATAGGTCACTATTAGCCATACTCAACTTGATGGCACCTAACAATAACAACAGCAATATGGCCAAAAGAACATGAGAGGAAGCTACATCAGCTTTGTCTTTGATTGTGAAATAAATTAAGATGAAGTCAATAACAATTTTAATCTTTTTCTCCATCTATCATGATGTCGCCTATTGGTCCAGTGGTGATAATTTTTCATTTTCTGAATGCTGAGATGCATCCTATACTGAAAGCTGCAGTCTTTGATCTTCAGCAGCAAGCCCTTCAAGTATTCTTGACTTTCAGCAAGCAAGATTGCATTCGCTTGTTAGGCATATTGGGTGTAACGTTAAGAGAGGCTTACTTTGGGGAGGAATGGTATGCATGGAAAAGTAGAGGGTAGGTCAAATAGAGGAAGAGACCATTAATGAGATGGATCAACACAGTGACCGCAGCAATGAGCTCACGTGTGCCAGGGAGGATAAGGACGGCACAGGATAGGACAGAGTTGTTTATATGGTTGCTGTGAGTCATATTCAACTCTATGTACGGCACCTAACAATATTATAAAGAAATAAACAATAAAAATGATATATAATAGAAATGATATATAAAAATATATACTATCTAAAATGTGTTTATAAAATATATAAACATGACACGCAAATTCGTGAAGCGTTCCATATTTTTAAAAAAAAACAAACATGTTTATAAAAAGAATATTGTTGGTGACAGGATATTATCCATACATATACAAGGAAGTCCAGTGAATACCACCCTCATTCAATATATACACCAACAACCAAAGTCAAAGAAGAGGAAATAGAAGATTTCTACAAAGTATTGTAGTCAGAAATTTATATATATATATATATATAAAACGTTTGTGTGTGTGTGAGAGAGAGGGAGGGTGTGTGTACATATATATGTGTATATTAAACTCAAACTTAGTCATGAAGTCAGAACTGATTCATGGATGATCCTTTTTGGAAGCTCTAAATCACATTGGAGGAGATTTTCCACCTTTCTTCTGAAGAACTGTTGGTGGATTCAAATTGCCAGTAGGATCAAATCATCAAGAAGCACCATCTTTGCACAGCAGTAATTGTGAGGATGGCACTGAGCTGGCTATGATTCATTGTCTTGTACATAATATCACTATGAGCTGGAACATACTTAACGGCTCCTAATAAGAAGAGGTGTCAGAGAAAGGAGCCCTGGAGTCACAGTAGTTAAGCACTTTGAATAGAAATCAATGGCCGGTTTTAAACCTCCAGCACTATGTGGGAGAAAGATGTAGTAAGCTGTCATGTTTGAGCCTTACAAAATTTACAACAGCACGAGTGGTATCCAGGTCCTAAACAACATGTCTCTGGAATCTCTATGAACTTTGATAAATGACAACAGTTATAAAAAAGGCTTCAGGCCTTACGTTCATAGGGTTGCTATGAGCCATGCTCAACTCGACGGCAGTCAATGACAACAACAACAATAATCCATATTCTAGTATTGCTATGAGTCAGAATCAACTTGATGGCAGTGAGTTTGCTTTTTTTTTTGGGGGGGGGGTGGTAGGTATTAAAGAAATAGAACAGTCAGTTACCTTTCCATGATATTAAATTCTATTACAAAGTACCCAGAACCACACTTGCACATCTGTCATGGATCCCATTTGGTCATGGTGAATTATTTTTTTGATGTGCTTTTGGATTCTATTGGCTAGGATTTTGTTAAGAATTTATATATGTATATGTATATGTATATATATGTGCGTGTATATATATATATATAGAGAGAGAGAGAGAGAGAGAGAGAATCTCTCTATATTCATGAGAGATATTGGTTCTAGTTTTCTGTCTTACTAATATCTTCGTCTGGTTTTGGCATTAGGGTTATATTTGCTTCATAGAAAGACTCTTGGAATGTTCCTTTTATTTCAATTTTTTGAAATAATTTAAGTAGAATTGGTGAAAGATTCTCTCTGAGTGTTGGGTGAATTCAGCTGTGAAGCCATTGGGTCCAGAACTTTGCTTAGGGAGAAGTCTTTTTATGATCTGTTCAATTTCTTCTTTTGTCACTGGTCTGTTTAAGTGTTTAGTATCAGTCCTTGTCAATCTGGGTAGGGCATGAATTTCAAGGAATTTGTCCATTTTCTCTATTTTTTTTTTATCAGAGTATAGCTTTTCATAGTATTCTGATAGGGATTTAATTTCATCTAGTTCTCCTATGATATCATTTCTGTCATTTCTTAATTGAGTTATCTGTTTCTTCTCTTCTTCTCCCTTTTGTTCAGCACTTGCATTTGTTTTCCAGTTTTTTCCAGCTTAAGAAATGCTGAGCAAGTTCTCCCCCTTTTAATCTCCAATTTTTGCACATTCTGTTAAAATATTTTGCTTTGTCTTCTCAAGCTTCTCTTTGAAATCTTCTGCTCAGCTCTTTTAGTTCAGAATCTATTTTCTTTGTTCTGTCTTTTTTATGCTCTAGTGCAACTTTCTTTACATAGAGAAGCTCTGTGGGCCTGGTGGTTAGAAAGTTATGCTACCAAGTCAAAGGTGGGTGATTTTAATCTGCAGCCCTCAAGCCTGGTTTTTATTGGTTTTGGTCAAACATTTTTGTAAGTGGTATAGCACTGGTCTGTCCATTTGCTGTACAGAGGTGCTGTGATGTTGAACACTGTGACCCTGATATGTCAAATGTGATAATGGTCACCCATGGTGGACAGTGTTTGGTGAAGCTTACAGATTAAAACAAGCTTGGAAGCAGGAGTAGCATCCACTTCTGAAATAGCTTGCCTTTGGAAACCCTACGAATGTGGAGAAACGATGAAAGTTATACAAGTGTTCAGGTCTTTTATTCGTAGGGTCACTATGAGTCGTCTACAACCGGACAGCACTAAAGAACAACAACACAGCTTTCAGTCTCTTCTGATACCCATTTTGGTTTTGTCTTTCTCTTCTGTCTTTGTAGTGACCGTTTGCTCTCTTCATGGATAATATCCATGATGTCATCCCAGAACTCCTCTAGTTTTCTATCATTGCTCACTGATTCAAACTTGTTCTTAAGATGATTTTTAAATTCAGATGGGATGGACTTGAAATCATATTTTAGTTCTCATGGATTTGTTTTTAATTTTCTTCCTCCTCAATTTAAACTCACACATGAGCAGTTGATGATCTGACCCACAGTCAACACCTGTCCTTAGTTGACCACTGATATTCAGTTTCTACAATGATCCCTTCCATTAGATATTGTCAAATCATATAGACAATATAAAATATTAAATATAATGAGTTAAATTTTTGAGGACCTTAGTTCTGGGAATTGGCATGATTATGAGATTAAGATGGAGAGATTTATGTGTATTGCTACCTTTGGTTCTGAGGCAAAGGATTTATTTTATATATATGTAAATATATAATTCCAATTTTTAGGAAGCATTTATAATAGCATAATTCAAGACAGGCCTGACTTGTACATAACTCCTACTGGCCCTTTAATGCAAAGCTTTGAACAAGTTGTGTCATAGCCAACAAGTTAAGCTGGAATAGAACTGCATTTTTACAATTTGGGTGTTTGTCATGGAAAAAGAATCAGAATGGGGAAAAAAATTGGTTGAAACCCCAGAATTGTCTGAGGAGAGACAAAGTGAACCCTTTCAGAATTTCGATGCGTGAGATTGTTTTATATGTAGCACTGATGAGCCCCACATATTCTAAGTGGCCGAGTTGGCCATTATCTCTGAATAGGGCAAGACTATTTTGAAGCCCTACTTAAGTGCTGTGTAAATTCGTCTTCACTTTTGAAACCATTAAACCAAAACTCCCTATTGGTTACAAAGTTTTCCTCAAAAATCACTTTGACTTGCTATAACTGCGGCTTTTGAATCACAGAAAAAGTTGTTTTCAAGTTTTGTTCTCGCACCAAACCCAGTCAAGTCAATACAGACTCAAACCAGGCATGCATCAAGTTTCTGAGGTCATAATCTTTCTAGGAGATTAGATTAAATGGATAGTATTTGATAATGGTCAAGAAAATGGCAATAACAATTATATGAGAGAAAAAAAATTCAGAGAAGTTACAAGCTTATATACATAGTGATACAAGGTACCAGTCACCTGCTCTCAAGCTATTCCAACTCATAGTAATCTTGTAGCCCAAGGTAGAAATGCCTGAAACAATTCTAAGACAGATTTACCTTTATGGAAGCAACTTCCTTATCTTTTTACCAACTACCAACTGGTAGTTTTGAACAGCTGACCTTTTCCATAGCAAATCAATGTTTTTACCCACAGCATCACCAAGGTTCCTCATCATAAATTCAAGGTGGGAACATGTTAACCCCCCTTTTCTTTAATATTATCAGCATCAGTACGGCTTTCTTAGAAAACAGGAAATGTCAAATCTCACATAAAATTATTTTTCTAAATTATTCTATTTCTATCTAGCTAGAGGGACCTCTAAAGAGAAGGTCTTTGGTTAGATAAATCAGCCAATGTAAATTCTGTGCTCTTAGAGTAATAATTGTTTTCTTTTCTTTTTTTAAAAATTGATTTTAATGAATGTCTACAGAGACTTTGGACTTCCATTCATTCATTGTTCCAGTTTTCTCCCTGCCCACCCCTCCTACCAAATCTGCTCTTCTCTTTAAAAAGTAAAAGAAAAAATTCTTTCATTGTTATACAATCCTTTCCCCCAAGTACACTCCACTATGCTGCCTTCATTCTGGACTCCCATCATGACAATAATACCGAATCGTATATCCCTTTTAAACAATTAAATAATTGTTTTCTTAAAAAAAAAATAACCAAATCTGTGCAATGATATTAGGTGTCACTAACATTTCATTACCTTATAAATGTGCTGAAGTAGACTTATGAGGTATAAACTGAAGGACAACCTTCAGGGAATAATTTTAACAGATTGCAATTTGAGATCTGTTAAAGGTCATTAAGAACTACGTCCTCCAAATGATTTATTAATCATACTGTTAATAGTATTGTAACTAAGAGGAAACATTATTACCATTATATATTGAAGACCAAACAAACAGTATTTATAATGACTATCCCTTAAATGTAAAGATTTTTAAAAACAAAATACTTGTGTTATTTTAAAAAATCAACTCAATTCTTTGCCTTTGAGTTGGAAGTGACTGAGTCAGAACTGCAAGGAGTTTTCAGAGGCTGCAAATCACACCGGAGGAGTTGGCCCATCTTTCTCCTGGAAGTTGTTGGATTCGCACCTCCCACCTTTGTGTTGGCAGGGCAAAGGCAACTCCTCACCCACTTGGCCAGTAGAGCTCCTCCTTAAAAATGTCAAATGATGACAATGGCACAGAAGTCCCACTAAAAAACAAAGCAAGATATCACCCCAAAAAAGTGTTCAAACCACAGAGTCAATTGACTTCATTGAGAAAGAAAAAAACGGTAAAACTTCTGCATATGCAATTCAATAGAGCAGTTGTCAATTGTTTTCACTATCTGAAAGAAAAGCACAAAAATTACAAGAAACTACGAGGAAAACCTGGTAGGAACTTAAAAAAGCAATACAAGATAAAGTAGATGTATTCAATAAAGCACTAGAAACTATAGAAAACAAGGAATAGAAATTCAGAATCATAAGACCAACATCTCAAAAACTATAAACATGTTGGAAGGCCATATGAATAGAATTGAAGAAATAGAACACAGAATCAGTGAAACAGAAGACAGGTATCTCAACACTGATATGCAGAATAAAAAGCAGAATCAGTGAGGAAGCAAAAAGAAAGTAAGTCTAAGAATTAATGTGGAACTCTATCAAGAAGAATAGCATATATGTAATTTGAATTACAAACAGGAAAAAGTGTGTGTGTGGGGGGGGAAAGCATGGAAAATATTGTGGAAGAGTTACCAAAAGAAAATTTTCTAGGTTTAATGAGAAATGAAATACATATATATATCCAAGAAACTAAGTGAGCCCCCAATAGAATAGATCCCACAGGAAACACACCAAAGCATGTTGTAGTCAAATTCTCCAGAATCAGAGATTCAAAGAGAAAAATTAAAGCAACAAAAGAGAAATGAACAATCATGTATTAAAGAGAAACAATAAAATTAAATACCAATTTCTCAGTAGAAACCATGGAAGCAAAATGACAGTTAAATGACATATTCAAAACTGAAAGAGAACATCTGCCAATCAAGAAACCTGTACCAGAAAAAAACTCTCCATCAATATGACAGAGAGATCAGGAATTCTCAAAAAACCAGAAACTAAGGGAGTTCACAAAAACAACCTCAAACCTACGAGAAATACTAAACAAAGTTCTTCCTACAGCGACATCACTGAGCAGCAGAGGGATCAAGGTCACCAGCAACAGCACAAAAATGAGCTAAACAAAACATCAGCAATAAAACTTGCCTCTTGATAATCACACTGATTATAAATGGTTTCATTACACCAGTAAAGAGAAATAGAGTAGTTTGTAGTTGTTATGTTGTTATGTGCCATCGAGTCGCTTGCGACTCATAGCAACCCTGTGTACAACATCCCTAAACTCTGCTCTGTCCTGTGCCAATCACACCGTCTCTGACACTCCCATCCCGATTACCCCAGTCACTGAATCAATCCACCTCATAGAGGGCCTTCCCCTCCTGCGCTGTCCTTCCACCCTCCCAAGCATGATGTCCTTCTCCAAGGACCTGTCCCTCCTCACAACAAGTCCAAAGTATGTTAGACGGAGCCTCAGAATCCTTGCCTCCAAGGAGCCACCTGGTTTAACCCTTTCCAGGACAAATCTATTTGTTTTCCTAGCAGTCCATGGTACCCTCAATACCCTTCTCCAGCACCACAGCTCAAAGGCATCAATTCTCATTCTATCCTCCTTGGTCATTGTTCAATTCTCTGATGAATAACATGCAATAGCAAAGACCATGGCCTGTATCAGATGCACCTTAGTCTCCAAAGAGACACCATTGCTCTTCAGTACTTTGGAGAGTTCCCTAACAGCAGACTTTTCCAAGGCAATATGTCTTCTAATTTCCTGGCTACTGGTGCCAGGAGCCAAGCAAACTGAAGCTGTGAACAATCTCAGTCTCTTCACGATCAATCCTGATGCTGCCAATTGGTCCAGTGGTGAGAATCTTTGTCTTCTTGACATTGAGCCTCAATCTATATTGGAAGCTACAGTCCTTGACCCTCTGCAGCAAGCACTTCAGGTCCTCCTCAGTTTCAGCAAGCAGGGTTGTATCATCTGCATAATGCAGAATGTTGGTAGATCTTCCACCAATTTTGACCCCACATTTCTCCTCATAGAGCCCGCCTCCTGGATAATCTGTTCTGCATACAGGTTGAAAAGGTATGGAGACAGGACACATCCCTGGCATACACCCTTCCCTGTTTTGAGCCATGCTGTGTTCTCTTGCTCTGTTCTGACAACTGCCTCTTGGTCCAAGTATAGGTTTCTCATTAGCATGATCAAGTGTTCTGGGATTCCCATTCTTCTCAGAGTCAGCCACAGTTTGTTATGATCCACACAGTCAAGTTTGCCTTTGCATAGTCAATGAAACACAGAAAGACATTCTTCTTGTATTCCCTGCTTTCAGCTAAGATTCATCTAACATCAGCTACAATATCCCTAGTACCACGACTCCTTCTAAAGCCAACCTGGACTTTTGGCTGTTCTCTGCTGATGTCTTGTTCCAGTCGTTTTTATAATCTTCAGTAGAATCTTGCTTGCATGTGAAATCAATGATACTGTTCTATATTTTCCACACTCTGTTGGGTCACACTTCTTCGGGATGGGAACAAACATAGATCTTTTCCAGTCACTTGGCCAGGTGGCTGTTCTCCAGATTTCTTGGCACAACTTTGTGAGCACGTCTAAGGCATCATCTGTTAGCTGAAATATGTCAATTGGTGTACCATCTATTCCTGGGGCCTTATTTTTTTGCTGTTTCCTTCAGAGCAGCTTGAACTTCTTCCTTTATCACCATAGGCTCTTGCTCATATGTTGTTTCATTAAATTCTTCTGTGTCTGCCAATTCTTTTCGATACAGTGACTCAGTATATTCTTCCCATCTTCTTTTAATACTTCCTAGATCATTTAATCATTTAAATCTACTACAGAGTAGTAGATTTGATAAAAATCCCAACATAAAATAAGTATGCTATCTGCAAAACATTCACCTGAGAAGTGAGAATAAGAAGAGACTAAAAATCAAAGAGCAGAAAAACAAAATATACCAAACAAATGCCAATGAAAAAAACCCAGATAGAGCCATAATAATCTCTGATACAATATAAAAGACAACAAGGGAAAGTATATTATGCTTTAAGTTCCAAAAACAAAAGGACATAACCATTAAATATACACCAAATAACAGTTGCAAAACAAACAGGTCAAACTTTAACAGACCTGAAAAAAGAAGTAGATGATACCACAATAGTAGTAGACATCAACACACAATTCTCAAGGAAAAAGTGCACTTTACTTTTAATAGTAAATCCAACAAAATCACAGAATTATACTATACATTTAACCAACTAGTCCACATACACATAAATAGGATAATGTATCCAAAAGATTTTCAATAGACCTTCTTCTCTAGGGCACATGAAACTTCTCCAGAATAGAACATATGTTAGGATCAAAGCAAGCTTCAGTAAGTTTAAAAAACATTAGGTGAACACATTTCTTCTTTGCAGTGTCAAATATTATTTCACCTACCTCTGAGCTAATGAAAGACAGCAGATAAAATCCCTTTACCTTTTATGCTATAGAATATTTTGGAAATTATTCCTCTCTTGATAGTAACACATGAGGTAGTTCTAGTCATAACAAGGAAAAAAATCCTATGATTGTATGAGAAGGAACAAATGAGCTATAGCCCACCTGCTGAAAGCAATTTAATAGGACAAAACATAAGAAATATAGAAGTCTATGTTATTGGGTACTTCCTTCAACCATGAAATCAGAAGTAACTTAGCTCATGAAAGACTTAACAAAACAAACTACTTCTGAAGAGGAAGGCTTTATTCCACATGATTGTATCTGTAACTTTGTTAGGTTAAAAATAATGTAATATTCATACTTTCTTTGAAGAGAGAATCTATTGATAATGAACACAAAGAAAATGCAAGGCTGTAATGAATTGTTCTAAGAACAGGAGACTGTAGGTGTAAAAGTTAATTGGACTTTGGGGAGTCAGAATCCAATCTTGTTAGCAGTGTGAGGTTTCTTCCCCCTCCCCCCTCCATCAATTATTTAAGTCTAGCTCAAGAATTTGGACAATGAATACCGTCAAGGTACAGAGATTTTGAAGGATGTGAAATTGTCAAGGGTAATTTAGTCTACAATGGAAAATTTCCATGTATGAGTACTTGTTAGAAGTTTTTAAAGGGATTATTTTATTTCAATTAACATCTTGGCAGGAATTAAGTAGTTGAGTGACTCTCAAGACTAACAAAGACTGAGAAAACAATCTTAGGGGTTTAGCATGCAAGGCAGTCCAGTCATGCCTTGGGAACCAAACAAAAATAGCAACAGTCTGTTTAACATCTACCATGTGCCAAACACTGCACTTTTACCCTTTACATATATAATCTCACTGAATCCAAGGGCAACTTGATAACCACCCAGACCCTTTTTAAAAGATAGAAATTCTGAGCAACTCTGAGTGGACTAATGGAATTGGAGCTCTAGTCCCGTCCTCACCTCATCAAACTCCCTTGCAGATTCACAGAGAAAATAATAAACACAACTCTTGTAATTCTAGCTCTTCAACCATGTTGAGAAACAAATTTTATATTCTTCTTTAAGTTTCCTGGTCACAGGTTAGAGTTTGTATGATGGTAAGAATTAGATCTATGAAAGACTCCAGGAGACAAATTTTTGCTAACACTTCTTGTAAATGGTAATATGTAGTGTTTGGGGATGTAGTATGTTAGATCTACTTTTGCAATGGGAAAGTCTGAAGTTAAAAACTCCTCCAAATTGTTGAGGAGTAATGTCAGATGAGGATTAAGGTGCGTCTGATTGAGGCCACAGTCTTTTGGATCATTTGCTATGCATCTGAGAGCTAGACAATGAATAATGATGATATAAGAAGACTTGATGCCTTTGAGCTGTGGTGTTGGAGAAGAGCACTAAACATCCTATGGACGGCCAAAAGAACAAACATAGTAAGTCTTGGAGAGCTTGCAGCCAGAGTGCTCTGTGGAGGCAAGGATGCTGAGACTTCACCTCACATACTTCAGGCGTGTTGCTGTGAAGACATGATGCCTGGAAGGGTGGAGGGTTGGTGAAGAAGTTCAAGACCCTCAACTGGGTGGATTGACATGGTGACTGCTGCAATGGGCGTTAGTGTGTCAGTAAGTGTGAAGATCACACAGGATACGGTGGAGTTCAGACCTGCTGTTAATAGGGTCACTATGTACTCGAATTGACAGCACCTGGAAGCAGGAGTGGCATCCACTTCTGAAATGGCTTGCCTCCGGAAACTCTATGTACGAACAGTGCTCAGGCCTTTCGTTCATAGGGTCGCTATGAGTCGTCTACGACTAGAGGACACCTAACAACAACAACAATCATAACAACAACACTAGGCAGCTGTTGTTGTGTGCCATTGAGTCTGAACAGACTCATAGCTGACCCTCCAATGGACTTTGAGAGGCTGGAGGAGATTGCCCATCTTTCTCCCATAGAGCAGCTGGTAGATTTGAACCTTATGTCTTTGAGATTGAAATTCAGCTTCTTACCACTAGGCTTCTTACCATTATCGGAGCTTCAACTAGTTGCATGACCTCTTTTAATTCATCTTCTTTAACCTTATTTTTTGGTCACCTCTAGCCTGTTAGAAGAAATAATATCATGTTTGTTAATAGAAGATCCTCAATGACATGATTGAGTCAGTGGCTGCAAACAAGGTTCAAGGCACAGTAGGGATGTTGAGGTAAGGAGATTACTTCTGAAGACGATTTTTAGGTGCTGTCGAGTTGAGTATGACTCATAGCAACCTTATGAACAAATAGATCTGAACCCTGTCCTGTCCTGTGTTATCCTCTTAATCTCTGACTCACTCGAAGCCATGACTGCAGTCACTATGCCAATTCATCTCATTGAAGATCTTCCTGTCTTTCACTGACTGTTTCAAGCATGATGTTTCTCTCCAAAGAATGGTCTCTCCTAGCAACATGGGCAGAGTATGTGAATAAAAGTCATCATCTCCTCCTCTCTGTTCTTTCGACAGCCTATGAAATACTTAGTATTCTTCTTCAATATTACAACTCAAAGGCATCAGTTATTCGCCTGTCATCTTTAGTTTCCAGCTCTCAAATGCATAGTAGCTTTTGCAAAAACTATGGCCTACCTCAGGTGCAGCTGAGTCTTCAAACTGACATCATTCATTCTCAGTAATTTGGAGAAGTCCTCGACGATAGGCTTGCCCAAAGCTATTATTTTTTCAGATCACATGATTGCTGGTAAATAGGGTGTTGATTGTGGATCCAATAACATGAAGTTGTATATGGTTTAAATATTTTCTCCATCTATGGAGAAAAGTACTCCAAATTTCTATAGTCTTCAAGTTGTAACTCAATATTAAGAAGTGTAGTTGGAGTATTTTTCGTATTTCTATAGTCTTCAAATTGTATCTCAACATTAAGAAGGCAAAAATTGTTACCACTGTATTAATAAGCAACATTAAGATAGATGAAGAAAAGATAGAAATTATAAATTGTTTCATCTTACTTGAATACACAATCAATACCCTTAGTGACAGAAGTCAGGAGATCAAAAGAGTTGTTGAATTGAGCAAGTCCACTGTCAGGGACCTCTCAAAATTGTTGAGACACAATGATGTCACTTTGAAGATGAAGATGGGTCTGGTTCATGTCATGACCTTTTCAGGTATATGTCTGAGAGTGGGCCAATGACTAAGGAAGACAGAGGAAGAACTGATGCCTCTGAATTGTGGTGTTGGATAAGAGCACTGAATATTCCATAGACTTCTAAAAGAACAAACAGATATTTCTTAGAAACAGTGCAACCAGAGTGCTGCTGGGAGGCAGGGATGATGAAGTTTCATCTCACAAACCTTAGGCATATTTCCAGGAAAGATTATTCCTTGAAAAAAAGACATCATGTTTGGAAAGGTGGAGGGGTCAGTGAAGGAGGATAAGACCTTTATTCAGACGAACTGACATGACAGCAGCAACGGGCTAAAACATTTTAGAGATGATGACCATGACACAACATAGGGCAAGGTTCAGATCTGTTGTTTATAGGATTACTATGAGTCATACTCAACTCAGGGACACCTAACAACAATATCAACTAACAGCCTCAAAATGCAATGGAGGGGCCCTGTAGGCGGTAATCAACTCAATGGTAGTGAGTTTGAGTTTCAGTGTATGGTCTTAGTGATAGTCCAAGAAAAATTGTCCTTCTGTTCCCATTTTTCCTGAAGGAAACTCACTTGTCAGCAAAGCTGTTCTTAGCAGTTAGTGAAACATTTTTTATACATCTTGTTTTCAATTTTGTTGCCAAAATGATCATTAGACACAAAAGTCTTAAGGTAAAATTTGCAGTGTTCTCAAATTACCCCACTTGTTTTTCCTTCCTCAATTTTCTGTCAGTTTGCTCTTTTTCTTAATAACTCTGTTACATTTTTTCCTCTAATTATCAATTCCTTTTCAGGATTTTTATGTCAGGTTGCATTGTCCCTAAATAACAGAAAAGCTATCATTGTCTGTTTTGGCCCAGGGTGTTTTTACTTTCTGCAAAACTCAAAAGTTGTGTGGTGAGCTATCATATCTTTGCTGAAGGGTGAAGTAATCAAAATAACAAGAAAATTCCACGTGTTATCAATACAAAAAATGATAACGTGATTAGCAAAGTGGAAGAATAGTTGCATTAATGGGCTTTTTGCAAGCTGAGACTGGTTTTGCTTTTATTTTTGTGTTATATACATGGAAAAGCATTATTCTTTTAATCAAGTTTAGAGCATTCATTAATTACATCCATTACCTTTTCAATAAATTATTCACTAAATATTTTTAATGATTGTCATAGACTAAGAGCAGTGAAAAAAAACCAAAATCTTTAATAACAATGCCATCAATGTTAAGAAACTAGGTTAGATTTGATTTTGTTAGGTGCCATCAAATGGAATACGACCCATAGTGACCATATGAATAACAAATCTGAACTCAGTCCTATCCTGTGCCATGCTCACACTTGCCGACATAATAGAGTCCATTGCAGCAGTCACCATGTCAAGCCACCTGATTGAGAGTCGTCTTCTCCTTCGCTGATATGCTTTTCAAACATCTTGTTCCTCTCCAAGGAGTATTCCCTCCTAGCAACATGCTCAAAGTATGTGAGGTGAAGCTTTAGCATCTCTGCCTTCAAAGACACTCTGACTGCTCTCTCTCCAAGACTTATTTGTTTGTTCTTTTGACTGTCTGTGGGATGTTCAGTGCTCTTCTCCAACACCACAGCTCAAAGGCATCAATTCTTCTTCTGTAATCCTTACTTGTTGTCTAGCTCTCAGATGTGACTGAAAAGACCCTGGCCAGAATCAGACCCACCTTACTCCTCAAAACTGATTTCATTAATTCTCAACAATTTGGAGAGGTCCCTAAATGCAGATTTTTTTCTATTGCAATATGTCTCCTGATTTCCTGACTGCTGGAACCAAGTATATTGATTGTGGAGTCACTGTGCCCAAAAGAATTTGTGGATACTGACTCATTTCAGGAAGTAGAGTATGAACAAGAACCAATTAGTAGTACTAAGGGTAGAAGTCCAAGCTTCACTGAAGACACTACCAAAAAAAAAAAAATCTCCAAGAATTGATGGAGTATCAGCTGAGGTGTTTCAGCATATAGATGTAATCCTACAGTGGCTTAATGACACATTTAAGTAAAGAAATTTGAAATATAGCTACCTAGCTACCTTGTCAACAGATTGGAAGAGATTAAGATTTATCCTCATTCCAAAGAAAGTGATCCGAAAGATGAACAATACTATTAACATCATATGCAAGAAAAATATTGAAAGTTATTAAAAATTACTGGAACAATACTTCATCAAGGAACTGCTAGAAAGTCAGGCTATATTCAGAGCTTGAAACAAAGGGCATCAATGCTGACATTAGGTGGACCCTTACTAAGAGCAGACCATAAAAAATGCATTTCTTTGTGTTTGTTGACTATAAAAAACATTCAACTGTGGGTATAATAATAAATTGGGTATAACACTGAGAAGAAAGAGAATTCTTGAATACTTAAATATGTTCATATGTAACTTGTAAATGGATTAAGCAGTCTTTCAAAAAGAAAATAAGGGAATACAAGACAGTTAAAAATTAGGAAAAGTGTGTGTCAAGTTTGCATCTTGTTACCACAGCTATTTCATCCATATCAACCATGGCAATAAAACATCATCATTGGAATGAAACTAACCTGTTTAATCTCAGATCATGTTCCTTTTGTTATTCGTTTCATTGTTAGTGAACAAATAGTTTTAATTATTAGTTTCATTATTAGTGAACAAATAAATCAAGAAGTGGGTTATATTAAGAGAAATGTGCCCTTGATATTAGAGAATGTTTAGAGAGGAGAAAATGGAGCATTGAGGCACTTAGGGAAGTACATTGGAGAGTGGGGGAGGCAAAGAATATCACACAATACAAGTTCAAGTTTTAGTCCAACAGTTTCAAGGCACAATTCCTCAGTTAGTCCAAGCTCTGGTTTTAGTTCAGCAGTCAAATCCAAGTCATCCAGCAAGGTTTGCCTCAGAGCAGTTATAAGTCAGCTTTTCCTCCTATCATCTGGCAAGAACAGCAAAACTTTAATTGTGGTCAGACAAAAGCAAGTAGTCTCAGTTAACACCTCGCTACAGTTTCTCCACAGCAATGCCAGAGTCTTTCCACCACCATCACCAGGGTTTTTTTCCAGTCTTATTCAAATCCTGTTGCCACAAGTCTTGTTCACCTCAAGTCTTGCTGTCTAGGGTAGGAAGCATTCTTTCTCTTATCCTAGAACCATTGCTGGTGGTTATTTGCAAGACCAGGTGGTTGTAGTTAAGGTAGCTGGAGACCAGAGGGAGCTAACTTAGAACTAAAAAAAGCTGATTTTAGGCTAACATTACTCAGGAAAACATTGTTTGCAATATGCAGAGGACATAACCTTGCCTGCTGAATGTGAAGACGATGTGAAGCACTAACTGAAAAAGATAAAATACCTCACCCTTTATGGTAGATTACACCATGGAAACAACATCATGGAAATAAAAATCCTCCCAAATAGGCCAATAAACTAGATCACGCTAAGTGGGTACAAGATTAAAGTTGGCAAGGACTTTACTTGACTTGGATCCACAATCAACACCTACGGTAGCCGCCATCAAGAAATCAAAATTAGTTGGAGAAAACCTAATGTCAAGAATCTATTTAGGTGGCCTAGTGGCAAGAAGCTGAACTGCAATCCCAGAGGTAAGTAATTCAATCCACCAAATGCTCTGCTGGAGAAAGAGGGGCAATTTCCTGCTATACCAGTCAGGTTTGATTTGACAGTACACATTAAAGGTAATAAAATAAAGGTGTTTTTTTTTTTTTAAAAAAAAAGAACCTATTTAAAGTGCTAAAATCAAGGATATCAGTTTAAAGACTGAAGTGTGTCTGACACAAACAATCATATGTAATTGGATTTTTATACATGCAAGAATTGGGCAATGAATAAGAAATATCAAAGAAGAATTAACACCTTGAATCGCATTGTTGGTGTAGACTATTGGTGATGTCATGGACTACTAGTTTGTTCTGTGGAAGCAATAAGGTGACAATCTTTGGCAAAAGACCACCAAGAGTTGAAGAACGTCAATGTGACAGATTCATACAATGAATGAAACAGTAGAGATTTTCCAAATGGAACACAACTGAAGGAATTCTCCATCTGCTACACATAGGGTCTCTATGAGTTAGAGATGACTCAACAGCACCTAAAAACAACAACAACCACCTGTGAGACTTAAGTGAAAAGAAACATGTAAAAAGCTTCTTTAGCATAGTACTGGAACAGTATTAATAATAAATGTTGTTTTATAGTTACGCTCTGTTTTGGGCTCTCAGTACGGTATTGTGTGAAGACATTAAAAAACAAGCAGAACATTATTTCTCATGGATCTCTCACCTCTTTTCTAGGCCTGCATTTAAAAATTAGTTAATGTTATTCACCATAGCAAATCATGGAAACAGTTCAAATGCCCAACCACAATGGAATGGATTGAGACATTATGGTACATTCACACAATGTAATACTACACAGCACACAGGAGCAATGATTTTGTAAATTACTTCATAACATAGGAGGGACTGGAGAGCAGTATGCCAAGTAAACTTAGTCTCATAATGATAAATACTATATAAGACCCTAATTGTAGAATGAGTATGAGTATTCAAGGAGGGGAGTGCTTAATCATTGTTGTGTTACTGTTGTTGTTGCTGCTGCTGTTGTTATGTGCCATCGAGTCACTTGCGACTCACAGCGATCCTGTGTACAACAGCCCTAAACCCTGCTCTATCCCTTGACAATCTTTTTTTTTTGTCTGTGACACACCTATTCCTTTTATCCCAGTGACTGAATCAGTCCATCTCATTGAGGATCTTCCTCTTCTGTGCTGTCCCTCCATCCTCCCAAGCATGACATCCCTCTCCAAGGACTGATCCCTTCTTGCAGCATGTCCAAAGTATGTCAAACGAAGCTTCAGAATCCTTGCCTCCAGGGGCAGCCTGGCTTCATGCTCTCCAGGATAAACAGGTTAGTTCTCCTAGCAGTCCATGGTATATTCAATACTCTTCTCCAGCACCACAGCTCAAAAGTACCAACTCTCTTTCTCTCATCCCTACTCATTGTCCAGTTCTCTGATGCATAGCAAGTAATTGTAAAGACCATGGTCTCTATCTAGTGAACCTTAGTTTCCAGACTGACATCGTTGCTCTTCAGTACATTGGAGAGGTCTCACACTATTTGATGGATGGATAGAGGAATGGGTAAATGAAAGGGGAAAGATCTGGGGTGAAAAACAATATATAAGAATTTTATAAACTTTGTTGTTGTTAGGTGTCGTCAAGTTGAATATGACATGAGTCATACTCACAGGGACCCTATGAACAAAAGATCTGAACCTAATCTTGTTCTGCGCCATCCGCATACTTCCTGACACACCAGAGCCCATTGCGACAATTACTATGTCAATCCACCTGGTTGAGGGTCGTCTTCTCCTTCACTGACCCTCCACCCTTCCCAACATCATGTCTCTCTCCAAGGAATAGCACTCCTAGGAATATGTCCAAAATATGTGAGGTGAAATCTCATCATTCTTGCCTCCAAAGAGCACTCCAGCTGCACCCTCTCCAAGTCATATCTATTCATTTTCTTGGCCGTCCATGGAATGTTCAGTGCTCTTCCCCAACACCACAACTCAAAGGCATCAATTCTTTTTCTATCATCCTTATTAATTGTCCACATCTCAGATGGATAGCTAGTAATTAGAAAGACCATGGCCTGAATCAGACACCCCTTAGTCCTCAAATTGACATCACTACTACTCAATAATTTGGAAAGGTCCCTAACTTCAGATTTCCCAAGTGCAATGTGTCTCTTTATTTCGTGACTGCTCATATCAAGGATGTTATTTGTAGATCCAGGCAAGAGGTAGCTGTTGACAGTTTCCCTTAACTGTTATCCAATGAAATCTGTCTTTACGACTCCTTCCAGAATTCTACATTTTCATAAAATCCTTTTGTCACCGTGAAACAGAGGAACAGTTCTGAGTGGAGGTGATGACATTGGAAAGAATTTAATAAAGGTTAACAGTAAATAACTATTAATGGCTCTGTTTGTGGATTTAAAAAAATCCCCATAATAAAAAACCATTAAAAAACCCCATAATAAATCAAAACAACAATAAAGCCTTCCATTTTACTTTTATAAATGCCAAATATAAACTATAGCCTTAACTGCATGACAAGAGGAAATAATCCAAGAAAGGCTTTATTATATTTTAGAAAAAAAAGAATGAAGATCCAGTCTAAATGCTAAATTTAGAAAAAAAACCCCAGTTTTAATAAAAACTATGGTGTGTTTTTTTCTCTCCTTAAGCTTACTATTCAAAACTGATTACCTCTCTTCACATGCTGCAATAATAGATGTGATTGTCAGGCCTGCCAAAGACTTCTTTCTTCCAGCTTATTATCAACTGTTTCTCCTGGGAACCAATTTCAATGAGTTATTTGAGGTGCTGTCACAGAATCATTAAAAGGAACTAGAAATGTTACTTCCTTGTGTCTGCAATTCCACCAGGGACTCAATGTCTGAATAGCGTGTCAACTTGATAAAACAAGTTTTAGACGTTTTCAGAGCTGTACGGACAAACATAGTAGACTCACCTCAATTAAATGTTTTTAAGAAGGAAATAGAGCATCGGGAGCAGCCTCCACTTCCTAAACCACATGCCTCTGGAAACTATAAATTTTGATAGATGATCATAGTTACAGAAAGGCTTCAGGCCTTTTGTTCAAAGGGTCACTATGAGTTGTGCTCAACTCGATGGCAATCAACAACAACAGGAGAACATCAGGGCTATATTTCCTGTTCTATTTAACTTCTTAACATTATGAGTGAATATTTTTTTATTTCTAGAAGTGAGCTGAGTGCCTGACTAGTATACAAAATCAAATGTAATACCATTACTCATACCTTTAGTATTTTTTCAGTATTCCTTGTAGCATGAAAGCATAAAAATCAGGGGAGCTCTGGTGGCCTACTGGCAAGAAGCTGCACTGCAATCCCAAAGGTACACAGTTCGAATCTACCAGATGCTCTGCCAGAGAAGGAGGGACAATTTCCTTCTGTACCAGTCAGATCTGATTTGACGGTACATGCACAAAAAAGAATAAAATTTTAAAAAAAGAAAGCATTAAAATCTTAGAACATCTATTTCATGCAATATGGAATATATGAACATTAGTAAATTTTAAATCACTCTATCTTTCTTAATGTATGAGACTCTAAGAAATAGACAAACCAGATGTCTAATTTGCACAGAATAATGTCTTTTCTTTTTAGGCATAACACAGGTTACATAGTATCATGTATGGCATATGGTATACAGCAAGATGTCAATACTGATTGACAAAATAAAATTATCAAGGGGAAAAAGTGCCTAAAATGGGTCCATTTATGTAAAAGGGAGTTTATCTGTATATTTGTATGCATATATTTAAGTGAATCAATCATTATATCTGAGCACTGGTGGCCTAGTGGTAAGAAGCTGCGTTGTAATCTCACAGGCATATGGTTCGAATCCACTAGTTGCTCCCCCAGAAAAGACTGGACAATCTCCTCCCTTATGATTTACTGCCTCTGAAAACTGGCTGCAGGGCAATTAGGAGTTGATTTTGACTCAACAGTAAACCATAAAAAAATACTTATTAAATGTCAACCATATTATCTATTAGGAATGATACTGGTTGTATGCTATAAGGATCTTTTTAAAAGTGGCTTAAAACTAGATCATTTTCTACCAATGAAGTTCAGAGATATATTGTTCAGAGATGATATACTGAATGTACTATGCTGTTATGCAGGTGAATGATGGGCAATCTCCTCCTGTGCCTCTCAAAACCCACTGGAGAGTCAGCTATGGATAGGTTCTGATTCGACGGTACACAACAGCACACCAACAGCAGACCATTATCTTAGAAGATGTCTATTTTCTTTCTTTTTTTTTTTATATGTCTATTTTCTATTGTGCCATTCTTAACAAGAGATTCCATCCTCAGGATAACCTAAGCTTGCAACATGACTGCAGTTTCTAATTTCAGGGAGAAATAAGGAAAAACACCTGGTTGTACAAAATGATGGATTCTGGCTGAATCCACATCATTTTAAGGAAACTGTTCCCTACTCCTAACTAATCATATATTGTCCTTGGCGAGAACTCAGTTGTATGCCTTTCCTTGTCTCTAAAATATAACGAGAAATTGTGACTGGGCACATTGAAAAACCTAATAAAATAAAAATCACTTTGCTAAAAGAAGGAAAGATTTTTAGATGGATAGATGGTTTTGCTATTTAGAAGGGAAGTAAAGAAACGAGTTCTTTTCCAATGATTTGCTTTACCATGTGACATAATATTTCTCTTTGAACAACATCCAGAGTTAGATTACACAAATTTACATTGGTCAACTGGTAACTTTTTAAGATTTTTCTCATCACTAAATAGAGACAGATTAACTAAGCTCAATTTTACCTACATACAATCAAAGAATGTGGAGAGTAGTATATCAGAAGCCAATATAATAAATCCTTTTCACTTCCTAATTATGTTACTACTATTTTCTGTGCTTTTGTGATTAAGTACATCTATTGTCTCTATGGTGGAGAGATAATTTGAAGGAAATATGCTGATGTATTTTTGCACATCTCTTTTCAAAACCAGGTTCAATGAGGCCTTTAAAATAATTCAGTTTAGAAATAGCCATGAAGGGAATATTTAAATTATAAAACTTAGCAAACTCTACAAATAGGATCCGGTTTTATCAGCATGTTACTACTTTATTTTTTAAAATAAAACATATTTTAATAGCTTCCTGTGCTAATTATTAGGGTTGGAATGGATTTAGTAAATCTCACTAATATCATAATCACATTGAGAAGGTTATCCAGAGAACACATTTGACCAGGGATGAAATTGTTATTTCTCTATTCATGCCTTGGAACGATTCTCACAGGGCCACTGACAGACAACACAAGCAGACATTTCAGTTTTAGATTGGAGAAATGAATCCTTTCGTGACTAAACTCTTGGGGATATTGGCAACCAAAGGAACATGCTTTCCCCTGAAGACTAATAAGTTTATGTCCCTTTGAGCTTGGAGCATGCGTCAGAAAAGCAAAAGGTACTTAAAAACATCTACCTCACTGCCTTGCTGATTGTTACTCATTAGAGCGTAAGAGAATGAGGTATTTGCTGGAGGGGGAGGAAGCGGGGGCGATACAATATTAAGCTAGAAAGAAATGAGTCAGTGTAATAGGAATAAATTTTTAAAAAGGTTTATTTACATTGCTTTTCTGTATCTGATTTGATCAGATTGAGATTATTTATATTTCTGGTGCCTACAATCGTGTGCAAAATTTCCACCCTGTGTGCAGTTTAAAATATAAAAAAAACTCCATAGGAAAAAGTAGTTTGATAACATACTCCCCTGGGAAAAAGGAAAGTAAAATATGTTCAAGCTGTACTGAAGGCATTCGGGGAAAAAAAAATTAAGGCCTCAGGAATCTATCAGATACCAACTGATATGTTTCAACTAATAAACAATTCTATACATGCTCAGCAGTCCGTGCCAGGAAATTTGGAGGACAGCTGCCTAGCCAACTGACGGGAAGAGGCCTATATTTGTTTCCATTTCCAAGAAAGACAATTCAAAAAAATGTGGAAATATTATTTAACAATACTATGTCCGTCAGGGATGTATTCTGTCTCCATACCTTTTCAATCTGTATGCAGAACAGATCATCCGAGACGCTGGGCTATACGAAGAGGAATGTGGCATCAGGATTGGTGGAAGAATCATCAACAACCTGCATTATGCAGATGACACAACCCTGCTTACTGAAACTGAGGAGGACCTGAGGCGCTTGCTGCAGAAGATCAAGGACTACAGCCTCCTATATGGACTGAAGTTAAACATCAAGAAAACAAAGATTCTAACCACTGGGCCAATTGGCAGCATCAGCATGGATGGTGAAGAGATTGAGATAGTTAACAGTTTTAATTTACTTGGCTCCACAGTCAACACTCTTGGTAACAGAAGCCAGGAAATCAGGAGACGAGTTGCATTGGGAAAGTCGGCTGTGAGGGACCTCTCAAGAGTACTGAAGAGCAACGATGTCAGGCTGGAGACTAAGGTGTGCCTGATCCGGGCTACAGTCTTCGCAATTATGTGCTATGCATCAGAGAGTTGGACAGTGAATAGGGTTGATAGAAAGAGGATTGATGCCTTTGAGCTGTGGTGCTGGAGAAGAGTGTTGAATATACCATGGACTGCTAGGAGAACAAACAGATTTGTCCTGGAGAGGGTGAAGCCAGAGTGTTCCCTGGAATCAAGGATTCTGAAGCTTCGCCTGACATATTTTAGGCATGTTGCAAGGAGGGACTGGTCCTTGGAGAGGGACATCATGTTTGGGAGGGTGGAGGGGCAGTGAAAGAGAGGAAGACCTTCGATGAGATGGATCGATTCTGTGACTGGAGTGGTGGGATTAAGTGCGTTTGAGATGGCTAGGTTGGCACAGGATAGAACAGCGTTTAGAGCTCTTGTCCATAGGGTTGCTATGAGTTGCAAGCGACTCGATGGCACATAACAACAACAACAACATTATATCCCATGCGAGCAAAATATTGCTGAAAATCATCTAAAGATGATGAGAAGAACAATATATTAGAGAACTTTCCTAAGTTCAAGCTGGTTTTAGATGAGGCTGTGGCACCAGGTAGATCACTGATGTTGTCAGCTGGATCCTGGTTGAAAGCAGAGAATACAAGAAGCATGGATGTCGGCTTGTGCTTTTCTGACTGTGCAAAAACATTTGACTATATGGATCATAACACACTCTGACAAACATTGAGCAGAATGGAAATCCCAGAACATTTAATTGTGCTCATAACACACTCTGATAAACATTGAGCAGAATGGAAATCCCAGAATATTTAATTGTGCTCACATTGTTGTTGTGTGCCATCGAGTTGGAACTCACCCATAGCTGACCCTCCTGTGGGTTTTCAGAGGTAGAAAATCACATGGGAGGAGATTATCCATTTTTCTCCCATGGACCCTTCAAAAACTCTACGTACAATAGCTCACACTTAGACTGGGCGACATGGCAACTCAGGCTCAAGTATGGAAACACAAGGAGGAGGAAGAGTTGGAAGCAGACACTAGTGGGTTGGGATATGGAATGTGAGAACCATGAATGTAGGAATATTGGATATTGTTAAGAAAGAAATGGAACACCTAAACATTGACATCCTAGGAATTGGCAAAAAGATAGACTGGCATGAGACAATTTGAGTCAGATGATCTAATATTCCAGAGATGAAAAGATGAGGAAAAATGGGTTTGCTTTCATAGTTACAAAAGAAATTTCTAGATACATCTTGAAATACATTGTGACAGGATAATATCCATACACCTACAAGGAAGTTCAATGAATACCACTATCACTCAAATACATGCATAACCAGAACCAAAGAGAAGGAAATGGAAGATTTCTACCAACTTAATGCAATCTGATATCAATTGAGCATGCACATCAACAGAGAACAGCCAAAAGTGGAGGCTGGGTTTACAAGAGGCCGTGATAGGGATATTATAGCTAATGTTCAATGGAGCTTGGCTGAAAGCAGAGAATACCAGAGGAATGTCTGTCTGTGTTTTATCAACTAAGCAAAAGCATCTGACTGTGCGGATCCCAACAAACTGGCTGCCCCTGAGAAGAATGGGAATCCCAGAGCACTTGATTATGCGTATTTGAAAGCTATAATTGGACCAGGACGCAGTCATCGGAACAGAGAAAGAAACACTGCATGGTTCAAAATCGGGAAGCGTGTATGTATGGCAGGGATGTGTTCTGTCTCCATACCTTTTCAATCTATATGCAGAACAGTTATCTAGGAGGCTGGGCTTTATGAGGAGGAATGTGGCAGAACCAGCACCTTCAGGAGTGAGGAAGAGAAGGGCCTGGTACTTCCAAGCATGATGCTCTTCTCCAAAGACAAGTATGGGAGAGACTAATTTTCACAGCTGACACACTGAGGTGCTAGAGAGAGAACTGCCTTCAAAATTTCCTTTAGAGAACCTTTTAACTGGAGCCTCCTCAGACAAAACAGAGCAATAGATTTTGGGAGAGAGGACTACAATCAGGTGAGATTCCTGAGGGCTACATTGTAGACCAGAGAGAACCTGAAGAACTTAACAAAAGGCAAAGTTAACTCGAGATGACTTCCAGTAGAATGATGACCCACCCACTATTTGTGTGTGTGTGTGTGTGCGCGCGCGTAACCAATTAGGAGAAATACCTGCGTTATGCAGATGACACAGCTTGTTGAAAGTGTGAAGGATTTGATGGATTTCTTTGCAGACGATCAAGGAATGCAGTCTTCAATATGGTTTGCATCTAAATATCAAGAAAACAAAGATTCTTATCATTGATCCAAGAGACAGTGTCATCATGGATAGGAGAGGAGATTGAAAGTGTCAACAGCTTCACCCTGCTTGGATCCACGATTAACACCCTTGGTACGAGTAGTCAAGAAATAAGGAGATGCATTGCAATGGGGGGAAAAATACAATTAGGGACCTTTCCAAATTACTGAGGGGTAGTGATGCCAGTTTGAGGACTAACATGCATCTGATTCAGGCCACAGTCTTTTTGAGTACTAGCTATGCATCTGAGACCTGGACAATTAATAAGAATAACAGAAAAAAAGAATTGATGCCTTTGAGCTGTGGTGTTGGAAGAGATCACTTAACAATCCATGGACAGCCAAGAAAATGAATAGATATGTCTTGGAGAGGGTGCAGCTGGAGCGCTCTTTGGAGGCAAGAATGACGAGGCTTCTTTGTCCCACATACTTTGGACATATAGCTAGGAGGTGCTATTCCTTGGAAAGGGACGTGATGTTGGGAAGGGTGGAGAGTTGGCCAAGGCGAGGAAGACCCTCAAACAGGTGGGTTGACACAGTGACTGCTTCAATGGGCTCTTGTATGTCGGCAAGTGTGAGGATGGTGCAGGACAGGACTAGGTTCAGACCTTTTGTTCATAAGGTTGCTATGGGTCGTACTTGACCCAATGGCGCCTGACAACACATACATCTATATCAATATATCAACATATATCTGTAAATATATCAATATAACTCTCTCTTATATCTCATCTCTCTCTCTATCTATCTATCTATCTATCTATCTATCTATCTATCTATCTATCTATCTATCTATCGAGAGCTAAGTGGGGAAGGAAGGGAGAGAGATCACTCTGGTGACTTAGTGGCAAGAAGCTGTGCTGCAATCCCGAAGGTATGCTGTCTGATCCACCAGATGCCTCAAGGGAGAAGGACGGGCATTCTCTTCTATGTGGTTAACTGCCTCTGAAAACCCACCAGAGGGTTGGTTATGGGTTGGATCTGACTTGACAGTTCACAACAACAACAACAAAATTGTGTGTGTGTGTACATACATACATATATGGGAAGAAAGGTATATATATATAGATATAGACATTATATAGACATGATATGTATATGAAACTTGCACCAGGAGGTAGTCATCAGAACAGAGGGAAGAAACACTGTATGGTTCAAAATCAGAAAATGTGTGTGCCAGGGATGCATCTTATTGCCATATCTTTTCAACCTTTATGAGGATCAAATCATATGGAAGGCTGGGCATTATGAAAAGGATTATGGCATCAGGGTTTGAGGAAGACTCATTAAACAACCTGCATTATGCACATGACATAATCTTGCTTGCTGAAACTGAGGAGGACCTGAGGCATTTGCTGCAGAAGGTCAAAGACTGAAGCTTACAATGTGGATTGAAGCTCAACATCAAGGAAAGAGATTCTCACCATTGGGCCAATTGACAGCATTGTGATAGAGATTGAGATTGTTGACAGCTTCAGCTTGCTTGGCTCCATAGCACTACTGATACCAGCAAGAAATCAAAAGACAAATTGCATTGTGAAATTCTGCCATCAGGAACCTTTCTAGAGTACTGAAAAGTAATGATGTCAGTACTGAAAAGTAATGATGTCAGTCTAGAGACTGAGATACACCTGATCCAAGCCACAGTTTTCACAATTATTTGCTATGCATCAGAGAAGCAGGACAATGAATAAAGATAATAGAAGAAGAACCTTAGCCTTTGAGTTTTGGTGCTGGAGAAGAATATTGAACATATCATGGACTGCCAAGAGAATAAGCAGATCTGTCTTGGAGAGGGTGAACCAGGTTGCTCCTTAATTATTTTGAAGCTCTATTTCACATACTTTTGGTATGTTGCCAGGAAGGACCAGTTCTTGGAGAAGGACATCATGTTTAGATTGGAGATATGTTTCACAAGAGAGGAAGACCCTGGATGAGATGAATTGACTCAGTGACTGGGGAAATGGGGATAGGTGTGTTGAAGACAATGAAACTGGCTCAAGATAGAGCGGGATTCAAAGATGTTATACACAGATGAGTCTCAAGCGACTCAATGGCATATAACAACAGCAAAAACAATATCTCTCTCTATATATAATTGTTGTTGTTGAGAATATACAAGGGAAAATTTACACCATTTCAAGTTTCTAAATAATTGCACTCTGAGTAGAGAAACCATTCTCATCCTCTTTGTTAAACTCATTTCTTCTCCACTAACATAAACTCACTGTTCTACAATATAAAACAGATATCATACTGATAGAGCAAAATCCTCAAGGTAAGATATTCTTTGCTAGTGAAACTAACATTTTGTTTTAAGAGGATGTCAAGTGATATTTTTTAAATTATTATTAAATTTTATTCGTTTTAATGAACATTTACAGAGATTTTGGGTTCTCATTCATTCATTGTTGCACTGTTTTCTCCACCCTCCTCCCCAGTTCGTTCTTCTTCACCACCCCTGAATGTCTGTTTTAATTGTCCAATTGCCACAGTGCTTGTCAAAGCCAGTTCTGATTAATCTCCTTTGTCAGTGTGTCCCTTGCCATTCCCTATCACTCCTCCCTGAGAGAGACCTCACCCTGATTCATAAGGAAAAGGGGATGGCGTATTCTCTTAGCTACTTCCTGCTGAAAAGGGACGCTGTGGGTTTCAGGGTGAATTTCTTCTCTCACTACTCTAAAGGGCCCCCTTGGCAGTAGGAAACACATAGACTATTATGGAGATTGATTTTGGAATTTAGATGCACTGTTATCAATTGTGCTTAGCCGTACATGTTCATATCCTTGAGGATGTATCATGGAAGTGTTGCAGCCTAGAAGACACAAATTTAACTAACAAGTTAAAAGTATATGATTCAAAAATTAACAAGCAATAATATTCCGAGTAGAGGTTCTAGTAGTGGCACAAATCAAGTTACAGAGGAAGGTGGTTCTTACAATAAAAGACCTATAGACTAGCATTTTGTCTATTGTAGTGTAGAGGTTAGGAACCACAAGATGTAGAGGCTCAGCTATGTCATTTATGGTTCTTAAGTCCTGGAGCAAATTCCATCTACCACTGGGCTGTTTTACAACTCGGAAGTTCATCAAGTGATATTTTTAAGATATAAAGGATCTTTCACATCAATAATTTCCTAGAATTTAGCCATACTTCATGGCTCTAAAACATCTAATTCACAAATTTTATATTTTGTTTTTCATTTCCTTCCCTTTTGATCAATTTGCTCTATAAATATTTATTAAAATGTTTAATAATGAGAACTTTCAGGTATGGGGAAGAAAAAGGACTGAAACTGCCCTGGAGAAAGGCTCCGCCATTTGGGGTCCCTGCTACTATAGGGTCATGTTGTGGGAAAAGAGGAAGATAGAGTTTGGGACAGGGAACTACAAGTAGGGGAGAAATTAACTTTCACAACTGGCCTGCTGAGGTGCTAGAGAGAGAACTGCCTTCAAAATCCCCTGGACAGAAATTTCTTAAGTTCTCACCTCTGTTCTCACGTCACTTTACAGGCAAAGGAGGATAATAGACTTTGAAGAGATGTCATCAGGTGGGACACTCTTTTTCAGAGATAGCACCCTCAGGTGTGGGGGTGAGAAGGGCCGGAGCCTCCCTTGGAGAAAGGCTCTGATCTTTGGGGATCCCTGACCCTTCCCCAAGCCATCCAAGGGACCAAAGAAGACAATAGAGTTGGGGCGGGGTTGTTATAAATTGCTGCAATTTTGGATTTATATACTGTAGATATATACATATAGAGTGTTAGAGATTAAAAGTCTTTAATGGGGACTTATTTGCATAATGATGAGTGGAAGATCTTTACCCTGAAACCTATCAATTTTGTGATGATGGAACGTGAATTTCTTTTTTCTTCAGAAACATGAATAGACCTGAGATTATTTTTATTAAAAAAAGACAAACTTTTAAATAGATAATACCTTCTCTTGGTTTTATAAAGACCTAAAAGTGTAAAAGTTTAAAAAGAAGACAAGTTACCTTTCTTTCCAACTTTCTATTGTCACAGCCTTCGATTCTATAACATGGAGATCTCTATTTATAGATTCTATGAAGTTTTTGAGTTATGAATACTTTTTACTTCAGTTACTTTACATTAAAATTATATTGTACAACAACTATTCTGTCCATTAGTTTTTAATTTATAATCCCTAAGATTATTTTAATAATCTGAACTCCCATCCTGATTACCCCAGTCACCGAATCAATCCACCTCATAGAGGGCCTTCCTCTCCTGCGCTGTCCCTCCACCCTACCAAGCATGATGTCCCTCTCTCCAAGGACTAAGGATGATAGAAGAATTGATGCCTTTGAGTTGTGGTATTGGACAAGACCACTGGATATCCCATGGACTGCCAAAAGAAAAAGATTTGTTTTAGAAAAAGTGAAGCCAGAGTGCTCCTTGGAAGCCAGGATGACAAAGGTTCATCTATTATACATTAGATATGCTGCTAGGAGAGGCTATTCCTTGAAGGAACATTCTGCTAGGAAAGGTGGTCAGTGAAAGAATAAGACCCCCAATAAGATAGATTGACACATGACTGCAGCAATGGCCGCAGACGAGTCGGAGATAATAAGGATGGCACAGAATAAGACAGAGCTCAACCTATTGGTCATAGGACAGCTATGAGTCATATTCGATGACATCTAGAATAAAAATATAAACTTGGTTTATCCTTTTATGGGATATGTTTTGGAGCTGGAACAGGATAACTCACTTCCTAGATTCAGCATGTGTTCTTGGCAGTCATGTAAGTTAATAGATAATAACCAGGAAGAGTTAGCGGCAGCAAGTGTGAGAGCAACAGCCAGCAAGGGAGCGATTTAAACTCATTTGGCTTCAAGGAACCTTTCTAGAATTCTGCAAGTACAAATTCACAGCCTGTTTGAATATCCACGTGACTATAATAAAGTTCATCTTGTTGGGCAGAGTGGGTTTACAGATTAGTTTGCTAACTGCAGTTTAGGGAGTTGGAATCCTTTAGTAAATAGTTACAGCTTCAGAAACCCAATGAAAGGCAGTCATGAGTTTGAACTCACTCCTAGTAGTAGATTTGATGGTTTTTATTTCTTTGTGTTGGCTTAGTGGTAAGCTGTGCTGCAATCCCAAAGGAACGCAGTTCAAATCCACCAGCTGTGGGAGAAGGATGGGCAATCTCCTCTTAGGCGATTAACTGCCTCTGAAAACTGCCAGAGGGTCAGCTGGGGGTCAATTCTGACTCGATGGCACCCCCCCCCAGCCCCCACCACAATACACTATTTTGTTTTCAGTAATTTGGGAATACTAAAAAAATTATTTCATTTAGTCTTATTTTGCATCTGCTACTTGGTATCGTTGGTTCTCTTTTTCGTGTCTAGCTATTAAACCATCAAGATTTCCTAGAGGACAGAAAATAAAATGTTACACATATTCTGTACACTTCTTCTGTGAATTACAATGAGACTATTGCCACCTAACGGTAGCAGGGTAAACTGCAGAAGGTTCCGCAACAACAAAAAACCTGTCTACAATTTAAAATACAAATGTCTTTTAAAAAGAACAATTTGGCACTGATAAGTATGGAAACATCTATTAATGTTATCAGTTCATCATTTAATAACGTTATAACTAGACTTTATGCTTCAAATTAATATCTTACATTAATAATACTTTTGATAAGTTTTTCCAGGATGGTAATTATGTCACAGAAAATATTTAAAATTTTTGTTGTTGTTATGTGCCATCGAGTCTCCCATGACTCACAGAGACCTTTTAACACAATATCTCTGAAGCGTGCCCTGTCCTGAGCCCGTCTGGCTCCGACATACCTACCCACATTACTCCATTTACCGTAGCAATCCATCCCATCCAGGATCTTCCTCTCCTGCGCTATCGCTCCACCCTTCCAACCATGATGGCTTTCTCAAAAAAGTGGTCCCTCCTGGCCGTGTGCTCAAATTACATGAGATGGAGCTTCAAAATCCCAGCCTCCAAGGAGAAACTTGGTTTTACCCTTTCTAAGACAGACCTATTTGTTTTCTTGGTGGTCTTTGGTATGTTCAATGCTTTTTTCCAGGACCATAACTCAAAGGCATTGAGTCTTCTTCTGTCTTATTTAGTCATTGTCCAGCTCTCTGATGCATAGCAAGTAATTGTGAAGACCGTAGCTCAGATCAAGAGCATTTTTTAATTTCTTTTTTAGTTAACACTGGTTTATTTACAAGGTTCAAATACATTGTTTTCACACTGGTTCTTTCCCATTCCTTTCACCCTCACCCATCAAATTGTATGTCCTTATGATTAACTGCCCCCATCCTCACACCTCTGCTTCTAACCCCCCCCCCTTGAGTCCTCATATTCATTCTACAATAATGGTGTTTACAGTATTTGTCCTTATGGGACTGAGTTAGTTTGCTCAGAATAATGGTCTCCAATCCCTCCCAAAGTAGGTAATATTTTACAAAATCATTGCTCCTGTGTGTTGTATAGTATTCTGTTGTGTGAATGTACCATAATTTTTCAATCCATTCAATTGTGGTTGGACATCTGGTCTGTTTCCACACTCTTGAGATGTTGAATAATGCTGCTATAATCACTGGTGTACAAGTCTCTGTGCTTCAGTTCTCATTGTCCCAGGGTATATTCCAAGCAGTGGAATAGTTAGGTCATAGGGAATCTCTATATTCAGCTCTTTGAGGAAGCACCACATTGCCTTCCAGAGTGGCTGTACCATTTTACAATCCCACTAACAATGTATAAGAGTTTCTATCTCACCACATCATCTTCAACATTTATTACTTGCTGCCCTGTTAAACTTTGGGACCAGGTGCACATTAGCTGATAGACTGACACTGCTCTTCAGCACTTTGGAGAATTTGTAGACAGCTGAATTCCCTAAAACAATTTGTCATTTGGTGTCTTGACTCCTGGTGCCAAGAGTGTTGATTGTGGAGTCAAACAAGCTATAGCTTTTAACGACTTCAACCTCTTCTCCATCCACCATGGTGCTGCCAATTGGCTCAGGGATTGAAGATCTTTTTCTTCTTGATGTTGAGCTTTAATCCATATTGAAGACTACAGTCCTTGACCTTCTGCAGTAAATGCTTTAGGTCCTCCTTGGTTTCAGCAAGAAAGATTGTGTCACCTGCATATAGCAGGTTGTTGATGAGTCTTCTTCCAATTCTGATGTCACACATCTCCTCATAAAGTTCAACTTCCTGAATGATCTCTTGAATAATACATAAAATTAGAAAATAATATTTTATTACTCAACATGAATGTCTAACTCACATTGAAAAAATATCTGCTAACTATTCAAGATTATTATGAATTTATTATTAACACATTGCCGCAAATGACGGCAAATGTGTTTCTAAGCACAGTCGTCAATTTAAAAGTGTGCTTCAACGTGTTAAATAAAATCCGAATATTCCGTAGCACCTTTGTAATTCATTTTAATTATATGTTTAAGGGCTGCAGGATTAAAAGTTATATTGGAATGTGTTTAAAATGTTAAAATTTATTTTTATTGCTGAAAGTGAGTATCACTAAGGTCAGGATATTCTTTTATGAGGTAAAGATAGCTACTTAACCTAGTAGATTCTTTATATCCCTATATTGCATACCACATATCTTTTCTTTTTTTGTAGGAGAAGAGTTTGTTTTTTTTTTCCATGATGACTGAGGCACACTGCTGCTTTCTTGACATTATGTGAATCTTTTCTTAGTAGATGCTCGGTTGTTGTAACTATATAATGTGACATAGGCTGTGGCAATGTTTCGTGAAGCATCTGTGTATTGGTGCTTCCCTATTGGGGACAACAGTCAACTCAGAGCAGGAGGGCTCTTGCCATCCAAAAATGCGGCTGCACCTGGCCTCTTCTTCTTGAGCTTAAGAAATCCCATGTGATGTAGCTAGGCAGCAGTGTTTAAGGCCAAAGTACTTGTCATATTTGTACTCCTGGTGCAGGATAGTGGGGCAACAGCTGAGTAGTCTCCAGGCGTTAGAGTAGTATGCATACCATTTTCCTTGTACGAATTTCCTTGTAATCATTGTGTTCTTAATTAAAAAGAGAAAATACTCCTTAACATAACTGACATGTCTTTGTTCATATGTAGGAAACTCTTTGCCCAAATGACAATTCATAAATATTGATTCTTTTTTAATCTTCTTTATTCACTGTCTAACTTTCAGATACATAAGAAATAATTGAAAATACCATGGTATGCATCAGGTACACCTTATCTTCTAAAGTTACATTCTTTCTCTTTATTTAGCATTTTGGAGATGTTCTCAGATAGTAGATTTTTCCAATGCAACACATCTTTTGATTTCTTGACTGCTGTTACCATGAGTGTTGATTGTGGATTCAAGTAAAATAAAGTTATTGGTAACTTCAATCTTTTCTCCATCTACACTGATATTGCTTATTGATCCAGTGGTGATATGTTTGTTCCCTTGATGATGAGGTAATCAGTAACAAGGGGTGAGTCTTTGATTTTCTTCATTTTCTGAAGCAAAGTTGTATTATCTGTATAATACAGATTGCTGATGAATGCTTTTAATTATTTATACAAAGGCATCTGAGTATGTGGATCATAATAAATTATTGCTAACATTGAGAAGAATGAGAATCCCAGAACTCTTAACTGTTATTATATGAAACTTATACACAGATCAAGAAGCAGTTGTCTGGGTTTTTTTTATCCCTTCCCCCACCTCCAAAATATGCAACTCTATGGTTTCACCCCAAACCATCCTCACCCCGCTACTCTCATCCTTTCCCAACTTGTGTCCACATATATGCTTTATAAGTTTTCTTTCTATTTTTATAATAATGGTCTTATGCAGTATTTGTCCTTATGAGACTGAGTTAGTTCACTCAGCATAATGCTCTCCAGTCTCTCCCAAGTTAGGTAGTAGTTTTTGAAATTGTTGCTCTGGAGTGATGCATAATATTCCATTATGTGAATATACCACAATTTCTCAATCCGTTCGGCTGTGGTTCTGGTGGGGGCCTGAAAAGACTGGGTAATGATGGGCAAGATCCAATGGTAATAAAACATAATATATGGGAATGATTGCATGGAACACAATATGAAAGAAGGATAGTGTGAAACACAATGTATCCTAATTTTATAAGCAAACCAATATGAAATTTTAAAAAAAGAAAATAAAAGAAGCTGTTATCTGAACAGAACAAGAGAATATTGAATGATTTAAAATCAGAGAATTGCTTTTTTTTTTGTACCTATCCCATCTGTAAAATGAGCAAGTAATTCAAGAAACTGGAATATAGGAAGAAAAATGTGAATTAGGATTGGAGGAAGACTCATCAAAATCCTGCATGATGCAGGAAAATCCAAGGGAAAGTGACATTTTTGAGAGAAACACTAAGTTCTAGGTAAATTATTTGCTTATTTAATTATGTTGGTTATAAAAGATTTGGAGTCAGAGGATCACTAACTATTAGTTGCACAGCCCTTACTAGTTTATTAATGCATCAATCTTTATAAAGCTCAGACAGCCCTCTTCATTGGCCTCCAACAGAATTAATTCATACCTGACCCACCAATGGTTTTTCAAACTGTAGCATCAGGGAGATTACTCAACATTTTCCCTCACAGATATTTTGTTGTTGCCACTATGCTTCATCAAATCAAAACTAGTCTCTAACTAACCCTCCAGAGGGTTTCCATAAGGAGTAAATTTCACAGGAGAGCATTTTTCTCCTGTGGAGCAACTTGACAGATTTGAACTTCGTGTCTTTGCGTTGCAGTGCAACTCCTCACCATTGATAGATTCCAATCCAGAGAGAGTCAGACTTTGAATTAGCAATGCAACTTCTAATGGGCAAGGGCTAGCTTTACTCTTTTGTAAAATGGGTATGAAAATGTTTGTCTAATGAACACTGTGATGACCTAGTGGCAAGAAGCTGCACTACAATCCTGAAGGCAAGCAGTTCAATGCCACCAGCTACTCTGTGGAAGAAGGGTGGGAAATCTCCTCTCATGCGATTCACTGCCTTTGAAAACCCACTGGAGGGTCAGCTATGGGTCGTTTCCTCCTCTATGGTACACAACAACAACAGCAATGAAAACATAAAAGGATGTCTAACGGTGTAGTAATTAGGGTCTCTTTCTTTCAGAATCCACCAGATTGACATGAATTTTTGTGTTTGAAGGTCTTTTTGGTTATTGTACTTTTGTGATAAATTTTCTAAGCAGCTCATTAATTGACCATATACGTGGTAGACTTTTTTTATTTGACCCTCTTGAATTTTTCAAGTATATAATCACATTCATTATAAAAAGATAAAATGTACCTCCCATTTTTAGCTTTTATGTGTCATGTTTGTTTTTCCCCCTCTTGTATTGTCTGTTGGGTTACAGATAAAATGCAACATTTCAAAATAGCAGTGATGATGGAAATCTTTCTAGTGTTCCAGATTTACAAGAAAAATTTTAGTTTGTGACTCATAACTGTAGTCCCGGGATTTGAGCTGTTGTGTACCATAACAATGTACCAATTATTGGTAACAAGGTTCCAATTATTAATGGGTGTTTGCAGCTGTTTTTCTTCATTTTCAGTCATGCCACATTCGAAAATGAAGGGCATTGGCTGGAAGCTTTGCAAAATCATGTTATTAAGGTATCTGCATTACGCAGATGATACAACCCTGCTTGTTGAAACTGAGGAGGACTGGAAGCGTTTACTGCAGAAGGTCAAGGGCTGCAGCCTTCAGTATTGATTGAGGCTCAATATAAAGAAAATAAAGATTCTCACCACTGGGCCTATTGGCAGCATCAGGATGGATGGTGAAGAGATTGAGCTTGTTCACAGCTTTAGTCTGCTTGGCTCCACAATCAACACTGTTGGCACCAGCAGCAAGGAAATTAAAAACTATATTGCCATGGGAAAGTCTGCTGTTAGGGACCTCTCCAGGGTACTGAAGAGCAACGGTGTCAGTCTGGAGACTAAGGTGCGCCTGAAACAGTCCGTGGTCTTTGCAATTACTTGCTACGCATCAGAGAGCTGGACAATGGCTAGGGAGGATAGAAGGAGAATTGATGCCTTTGAGCTGTGGTGTTGGAGAAGAGTATTGAATATACCATGGACTGCTAAGAGAACAAACAGGTTTGTCCTGGAGAGAGTGAAGCCAGGCTGCTCCTTGGACGCAAGGATTCTGAAGCTCTGCCTGACATAGTTTGGACATGTTTCAGTCCTTGGAGAGGGACATCATGCTTGGGAGGGTGGAGGGACAGTCCAGGATAGGAAGACTCTCTATGAAATGGATTGATTCAATGACTGGGGTAATGGGGTAAGTGTGTTGGAGACAGTGCGCTTGGCACAGGACAGAGCAGAGTATAGGGCTGTTGTACATAGGGTTGCTATGAGTCGCAGGTGACTTGATGGCATATAACAACAACAACAACAACATTGTACAATCTAATTTAAGCGATCAACTCCTCCCTTAATGTTGTCACAGCAACATGAAGCGACTACAGAATGACAAATGGAAAGAGGATAGATGTTACTCTCTTATGAAGCTCAAAGACTTGAACCTTCAGCATAGGTCACACCTCAGTATAAAGAAAACAAAAATCTCCATAACTGGATCAATGAATAACACTACCATAAATGAAGAAAACATTGAAGTTGTAAAGGATTTTGTTGTACTAGGATTCAACAACTATGCAAAGAGCAGTAAGGAAAGCCAGCATTGCATTGGTCGTATCTGCTGCCACGGTAGCCTAGTGGTAAGAAGGTGAGCTGAAATCACAAAGACATGCAGTTCAAACTCTCCAGTTTCTCCGAAGAGAGAAGGTTGGGCAATCAACTTTCATCCCCACCACCCCTTTTCCATGAAATTAACTGCCTCAGAAAACCTACCAGAGGGTCAGCTATGGGTTGGTTCTGACTTGATGGTACACAATGAACAACAACAGACCATGCTTATAGGTGCTTTGATGGCCTAGTGGGAAGAAGTTGTGCTACAATCTCAAATGCACATGGTTCAAGGGCACCAACTACCTTCTGGTGGAAGGCTGGGCAATCTGTGTGTTTTAGTAGCCTCTGAAAAACCACTGGAGGGGTCGGCTACGAGTCAGTTCAGACTTGACGGCACAAAACAACAGACATACACACACACACACACAGAGCATGCATGAGAATGATATCTAATGCATCTGTTGCAGTGGCTACTCCTGGAAAACTCTACAACAAGTGCTTCAATCTTCACTTTCAGCAAGCAAAGTTGTGTCATCTACATAAGGCAGATTATCAATTAACCTCCTTCTAATTCTGATGAAAAGTATTAGCAAATTCAGCAATATGTAAAATATATAGATAATTTTACGTACCATGACCTATTAGGGTTTCTTTCAGAAGTACAATGTTAGTTTGCTATTAAAAATAATTGAATTAACAACATATTAACAAAATATTTTTGTTGTGCACCATCAAGTCGGAAGTGACCCAGAGTTGACCCTCCAGCAGTCATTATACAGGATGAGATTGCTTTCTCCCATGGAACAGCTGGTAGATTCGAACCATGTTTCTTTGGGTTGCCAGTGCAATTAGTAGTAAGACTCTATCTGTAACGTCAAAGGCACAAGGTTTGAATTCATCAGGTTCTCCACCTAAAAAGGATGAGCAATCTCCTCCCATATGACTTACTAAATCTGAAAACTCGCTGGAAGGTCGTTCTGACTTGATGTTACACAACAGCACCAATAATGAGGTGACGGGGGGGGGCAGAAATATCATTATTTTATTAAAAGATGTTGATGAAGTATTTGACAACATTTAATACTTGCTTGAAATAATTCTCAACACAAAAAATTGGAAATAAGTTCTTTCTTATGGTATCTGAAAGCAATAACTTTAACAGAAGGGCAATGATTGTGTGCCAAAGAGTATTAGCATAGCTGAAACAAATTAAGGAAAATTTAAAAAGAAAGAACTTCTGGAGGTATAGATTGAAGGCTCACTATTGTAAAAATTGTTACTGTTGTTATGTGACATCAAGTTGCTTAAAACTCTCAGCAGCTCTATCTTGAGCCAACCTTATTGACTCTGAAACAATTATGTGTGACTTAATCTATCATTTAATAAAATCTTTTAAACCACACCACCACCATCTATCAGTTGGCCATACCACAGTGGTCTGCGTATTGCTGCGATACTGAAAACTATGCCATTGGCATTTCAAATACTAGTAGGATCACCCATGATGGAAAGTTTCAGGGGAGTTTCCACAGTACGATAGACTAGTATGGAAAAGAACTGACTAATCAGTTCTGAAATAATGGGACCTTAAAAACTCTGATTGGCACTAGAATGTTGCCTGATAGAGACTGATAATGAGAGAAGATAAATCTAACAGGTTGGAAGATGGACGTTCAAAGTATGAGTGGGAAAGAGCTTCCTCCTTAAAGCAGAGTTTACATTAATGATTGAGCAAAGCTTTTATTCAGTGAGAGACCTTTATTTGCTAATATGGTATTGCTCAAAATTAAGAGAAACAGCTATAAATATCTATTGATTGTTGGAATGTACAATGAATTAAGTATGAACCTAGGAAAATCAAAAGTGATCAATAATGACATTGAATGTCTGAAAATCAATGCTTTAGCCATTAGTGAGATGGCATGGACTAGTATTTGCCATTTTGAATCTGACAATCCTATGGTTTACTATTCTGGAAATGATAAACTAAAGAAAAACTATATCAAGTTCATTCTCAAAGAACAGTTCAATATCTACCCTGAAGTATCTACAAGCATACAAGGAAGACAAGTTCATACCATTATTATTTCTATTTCTGTACCAACTCTAAAGCCAAAGTTGAAAAAAAGTGAGAATTTCTACAAATTCAGCAAGTTGAAATTGATTGAACATTCTCTTAAGATGTATTAATAATAACTGATGTTTGGAAAATAGAAATTAAAAACAAAGGAAAGGATTAGTAGTTGACACATAGACCTTGATTATAGAAATGAAATTGAAGATTGCATGTCAGAATGTTATATGATCAATAATGTATTAATTGTAGATAGCTTCTTTATGAAATATAAACAGGGGCTATATATGCTACTGGAATACACAGAAGTCAAATCTATTATGTCTTTGGAAAGAGATCATGAAGAAACTCATTATAATCATTAGTCAGAATACGATCAGGGATCAACTATGGAACAGACGCTGAAGAACATGTCTGTGAGATCTAGAATATGAACTTGAATATGTTGAACATGTTGTTGTTATGCGCCATTGAGTTGCCTGCAACTCATAGTGACCTTATGTACAACAGCCCTGATCTATCCCTTGCCAATCTTATTGTCTTTGGCAAACTGATGAATTACATTGGCACAGTCTGCTGTCAGAGACTGCTCCAAAGTACTGAAGAGCAGCGATGTCAGTCTGGAGAATAAGGTGCACCTGATACAAGCTGTGGTCTTTGCAATTACTTGCTACGCATCAGAGAGCTGGACAAAGACTAGAGATGATAGAAGAAGAGCTGATGCCTTTGAGCTGTGGTGCTGGAGAAATGTATTGAATATACTATGGACTGCAAGGAGAACAAACAAGTTTGTCCTGGAGAGGGTAAAGCCAGGCTGCTCTTTGGAGGCAAGAACACAATTGAGTGACAGAAGGAATAAAGAATGAATTTTAATAGTTCCTTGAAACAACTGAAAATGAAGATACAAAACCTTTGGGATGCAGCAAAAGCAACCTTCTGGGGGCAGTCCATAGCAATAGATTGTTGTTGTTGTTGTTGTTGTTGTTATGTGCCATTGGGTCGTTTGCGACTCATAGCAACCGTATGTACAAGAGCTCTAAATGTTGTTCTATCCTGTACCAACCTAGCCATCTCAAACGCACTTATTCCCACAACTCCACTCACAGAATCAATACATCTCATTGAAGGTCATCCTCTCCTTTACTGCCCCTCCACTCTGCCAAGCATGATGTCCTTCTCCAAGGACCAGTCCCTCCTTGCAACATGCCCAAAGTATGTCAGATAAAGCTTCAGAATCCTTGACTCCAAGAAGCATTCCGGCTTCACCTTTTCCAGGACAAACCTGTTTGTTCTCCTAGCAGTCCATGGTATTTTCAACACTCTTCTCCAGCACCACAGCTCAAAGGCATCAATCCTCTTTCTATCAACCCTATTCACTGTCCAACTCTCTGATGCATAGCACATAAATGCAAAGACTATAGCCCGGATCAGGCACATCTTAGTCTCCAACCTGATGTCATTGCTCTTCAGTACTCTTGAGAGGTCCCTCACAGCCGACTTTCCCAATGCAATTCATCTCTTTATTTCCTGGCTGCTCTTACCAAGTGTGTTGATTGTGGAGCCAAGCAAACTAAAACTGTTAACTATCTCAACCTCTTCACCATCCATACTGATGCTGCCAATTGGCCCAGTGGTGAGAATCTTTGTTTTCTTGATGTTGAGCTTCAATCCATATAGGAGGCTATAGTCCTTGACCTTCTCCAGCAAGTGCTTCAGGTCCTCCTCAGTTTCAGCAAGCAGGGGTGTGTCATCTGCATAACGCAGCTGAAACTGTATTGAAGGCATTGGCAAATAATAAAACCCCTGGAATTTATGAGATACTGATTGACTTGTTTCAATTAAGAGACATAGCTTTCAAAGCACTAGCCAGTCTATGCCAGGGAATTTAGAGGACATATTTCTGTCCAAGGGATTGGAAGAGGTCCATATTTGTTCCCATTCCTAAGAAAGATAATCCAACTGAAAGTGGAAACTTTTGAACAATATCATTAAAATCACATGCAAGAAAAATATTATTGAAGGTCATTAAAAATTGCTAGACTAGGGAACTTCCAGGAGCCTCTGGCATCAGGAATATAATTTCTAATGTCAGATGGATCCTGGCTGAAAGAGGAGAATACCAAAAGAATGTCTATTTGTATTTTATTAACAATGCAAAGGCATTTGACTGTGTGGATTATAATAAGTTGTGGCTGATTTTGAGAAGAATGGGAATCCCTGAACACATAATTACGAAGGCGTAACCAGTATCAGTTTGAGGACAAAAATGTGTGTGATTCAGGCCATGGTCTTTCGATTACTTGTTATGCATCTGAGAACTGGACAATGAATAAGTGTGACGGAAGAAGAATTGGTGCCTTTGAGCTGTGGTGTTGGAGAAAGGTGCTGAACTTCCCATGGACTGCCAAAAAAAAATCAAACAAATATTTCTTCAACAGGGTGAAGCTAGAGAGCTCTTTGAAGGCTCGATGATGAGTCTTTGCCTCAAATACTTTGGATATGTTGTTAGGAGGGGCTGGCTATTCCTTGGAGAGAGACATGGTGCTCGGAAGTATAGAGGTTTGGAAACGGAGAAGATTCTCAACCAGGTGTACTGACATGATGATTTTCGCAATGGGCTCTTAATGTGTCAGGAAGTGTGAGGACGGCACAGGATAGGAAAGGTTTCAGATCTGTTGTTCTTAGAGTCACTATGGGTTGTACTCAACTTGATGGTACCTAACAACAACAACATTTTATATATTTTTTTAAATATATTTTTTAAAGTCAGTCTCTCTTTCTTTCTCTCTCTTCTCTCTCTCTCTCTCTCTGTCTATCTGTCTCTCTGTGTGTGTGTGTGTGTGTGTATTTGGTATTACTCTCCCTCCACCCCCCTGTGCCTAAATTACTGCCATGGACATATCAACATTTATATCAACTGCTATAATTCAATCTACAAACATACATTCCATAATACTACCTTAATTTGATCATAAGAATATAGTTTGAGATAGAGCAATTTAAATGAGTTTTTATCCCCACAATGATTCAGCGTATTAAGATTAACTCAAGGGGAAATTCTGTTTCCCATTTTTCCAAAAGGAATGATAGCAATGAAGTGAATCTTAATTTAATTTTGATCATGAGTTAAACACCAAAAAGGATACATCTAGTTTGGATACATGCATACATAGATTGATTATGCTTCAGTTTACGGCCACTGTAGTGTTTACTTTCTACTCAGAAAATTACATTCTTGAGATTTTTAAAGACTGTGTTGGGAGTAATGCACTGGCAACTTCTGTCTTCAGATGATTTGTGTGTGTGTGTACCATCAAATCAGATCTGTCTGGTATAGGAGGAGATTGCCCCTCCTTCACTAGCAGAGTATCTGGTGGATTTGAACCACGTACCTCTGGGATTGCAGTGCAGCTTCTTGCCACTAGGCCACCAGAACTCACCCAGATGAATTTTAATTGCTTAGGTCGCTATGAGTCGCAAGCGACTCGATGGCACATAACAACAACAACAAACAACAGTTTATCATCACTATAAGGAAATCCTTTATCTTTACATCCAAAGCGTTTACGCTACACTCTGAACACAGACTATTTGGTTGCGTTGCCGAGGCCTTGCTGAGCTAATTGGATATTTCCTTATGGATACAAACACGGTTGCTTTTCTGGTATACTTACAATACATCTCTATTAGGTGCTAACTAATAAGAAATCAAACTAGAAACTGATCTCGAAAAAAATGCTTTAACTTAATAAAACAAATGTCTTACTCCCATTTACTGCAAGTAGAAAAAAAAATCAAGTTCTTTACTGGAACTGAGGGAATCTTAAAATTGCAGTATGATGTAAAAAAGATTTACTGAGTGCACATTAAATAATTTTTATCAAATATATGAACTAATACTTTCACATTATTTTCCTCTTGCCAGGAAAACAGTTATTCTACTTATTTCTCAAAATTTCTAGAGAATAGCATATAGATTATATATTCTAGATAATTTCATAATCACTTCTTTATATGCTCAACTCAATTCATTTTCCAGGGTGTAATTCATCAGTTTTACGAATTCATTTATAATGATTCTTAACTAAAACTTCATTTGTCACGTATTGTGTAGCAGAGATGATCAATACATTCTGACATGAACTTTCTATGAAAGGCGTTGTCATTTTTGGTTTTGTGTGTGTTGTCAAGTTGTAACCTACAGTCATAGCTGATACTGCAGTGGGTTTTCCGAGGCTGTGAACTTCCAGGGAGGAAATGGTTCATCTTTTCCCTCATGGACAGCTGGCAGATGTGCGTCTTCGAGCTGGCAGTGCAAGTCCTTACCCACTAGGTATAAAAGGTTGTTGCTATTGTTGTGTGCCATTGACTTAGAACCGACTCATAGCTGACTCTCCAATGGATCTTCCAAAGCAATAAATTACGCAGGAGATTATCACTCCTTATCCCAAGGAAAAGTTGGTAGATTTGGGATTACAGTGCACCTTCTTATTACTAGGCCATGAGAGTTTCCTGTTGTTGTTATGTGCCGTCGAGCCACTTGTGACTCATAGCGACCCTATGTACAACAGCCCTCAACCCTGCTCTATCCTGTGCCAATCACACTGCCTCTGACACACCCATGCTGATTACCCCAGTCACTGAATCATTCCACCTCATAGAAGGTCTTCCCTTCCTGCGCTATCCCTCCACCCTACCAAGCATGATGTCCCTCTTCAAAGACTTGTCCCTCCTTACAACATGTCCAAAGTATGTCATACAAAGCCCCAGAATCCTTGCCTCCAAGAAGCAGCCTGGTTAACAACCCTCTTCAGGATGAATCTGTTTGTTTTCTTGGCATTCCATGGTACCCTCAATACTCTTCTCCAGCACCACAGCTCAAAGGCATCAATTCTCCTTCTATCCTCC
>NW_006400079.1:634829-635884 GCF_000299155.1 Elephantulus edwardii | reverse complement strand
GTTAAAAGGTTAAAAACCTAAAGCTAATAAATGTAAGAAATAGGTTTTTAATGTAATATATGCTATGCCCACGTTTATGTGTTAGTAATATGTAAGAAAGGGAAAAAAATATATATATATACACACACTCTATATATATACACACACACTCTCTCTCTATGTATACACACATATTTTATACTTTATATATATACATTTTATACTTTATATATACATATACACACACACACACACACACATATTTATATTTTGATTCTCAGTGGGGCAACTGGCAGCACAATGCTAGATGGAGAAAGAATGATACTGTTAACAATTTCAGCTTGCTCAGTTCCACAATCAACACTCTTAGTAGTAGTGTTTATGATATCAAGTGACAAATTGCATTATGAAAATCTACTATTAGGGCCCTGTCCAGATTGCTGAAGAATAAAAATGTCAGTCGTGAATCTCAGGTGCGCCTGATCTATGCCATGGTCTTTGCAATTGTTTGTTGTGCGTTGGAGAGCTGGACATTGACTAAGGATGATAGAAGATTTGAGTTGTGGTGCTGGAGAAGAGTACTGAATGTACCACGGACTGCCAAGAGATCAAACATATCTATCTGGCCGGAAGAGGCTAAAGCCAAGTTTCTCCTTGGAGATAAGGATTTTGATGTCCATCTCACTTTAAGCATGTTGCCAGGAGGGGCCAATCTTTGGACAAAGACATGACATCATGCTTGGAGGAGTGGAGGGACAGTGCAGGAGAGGAAGACCCTAGATGAGATGGATTGAGATTGTAACTGGGGTAATGGAGGTAGGTGTGTTGGAGATAGTGAGAAAGCTCAGGAGAGACAAGGTTGAGAGTTAGTGTGCATCTGGTTCCCATAAATCGCAGGTGACTTGGTGGCACATAACATTAATAAAAACAACTACCCATGGAGGGAGAAGGCGTCACTGGGCAAGGTCACCTCGGATAACAGCAGAAGGAGACGTCTTCCAGGTCAGACCCAGCGAAACCCGGCCAGAGAGGGAGGGAGAAGGCATCACTGGGCAAGGTCACCTCGGATAACAGCA
>NW_006400079.1:610494-634729 GCF_000299155.1 Elephantulus edwardii | reverse complement strand
CATCCAGGAAGAACAGCCAAATACCTTTCTTTATATCAGGATTCCTTTGCTTATACCTTGCCTCAGCTGCTCCATCACAATGCCACATATTGTGTCTCTCCAACACCATCTCCAGGGTTCTTCTCACAGGGTCTGTTCTAGTCTCGCTCAAGTCTTATTGCCACACGTCCACATCTTGCTTGCCTCAAGTCTTGCTGCCTAGTGTGGGAAGCTCTCTTTCTCTTATCCTAATCCTATAGTAGTTGATGATTTGTAAGTAACCATGCTGATTTGTAAGAACACATGTCTGCAATTAAAATAGCTGGAGATCAGAGGGGATAACTGCAATGGTTAAAAAAGTGCCAATTTTTAGGCTAATGCCACAGTGAGTGAGTAATCTTTGTTCCTGTCAGAATATTATACTTTGTATTCAGCAATGCTCTACCAAATCCCTACCACTCCAGTGCATGGACTCTGGTGAATAGGGACATGGATATTCTCTTTCAATTAGGGACCTGTAGTGGTCTAGTCTGTAGAGAGTTACATTGCTAACCCAAAGGTTGTACCTTTTTGTGAGTTTGAAATAATCATCTCTGTGGGAGAACGATGGTAAAATTTCCTGCTTCAGAAACTCATTGGAAGGTCAGTTAAGAGTTGATGCCATGACAATGACAATAAAATTTCCTAAAATTGTTTTATATGTCAAATACAGCTATTTCTAAACTAAATTTCAGCTCCACAGTTCTGGTTCTATTCTTGATTCCCTATAGAGAAACTCTTGCTTTAACTGAAGCTGTTTATATTTGAAGTCGATTTTTGGCAGAAACACCTCAGTAGAGAAGTACTCTTGGGTATGGGCTTCATTTAGCACCAGCTGAAGAAACAACATGAGAGAACAAAATAAAGGAATTCTCAAAGGCAAATTGGCAGAAATATCTGTTAAAAGAAGGAAAGCATTACAAGAGGTTTGTGTATAGTTTCTTTGTTTTATTGTCCTGTTTTTGTGGAGATAAAAGATGTGACTTAGCAGAACCAGGAACAGAGAACTGAGACGAGCAGTTAATTTTTCCTCTTCTTAGCAGAAAGTATGACATGAGAAGAAAAAGCCAAGAGAGACAACCAAGATCGATCTTAATGCTTATCTGTCTAAAATTCTGGAAGTATTTCTGGACAGATTCGAAGATCCAAGTGAAGATTCAAAAGGAAGAGAGAGGGAGGATGCTTTAACTGGAATGCTGCGGTTGTTAACTGCCTTAGAGTGGAGTTACCCTTCGAACTCATAGATCCCCTGTGAACAGCAAATCTGAATCCTGTCCTCTCCCGTGCCATCTGCACCATTTCTGCTACATGTGAGCCCATTGCTACAGTCACGGTGCCAATCTCTCTCTTTGGAAGTCTTCCTATTTTCGCTGCCTCTTCACTTTTCTAAATATGATACCCCTTTCCAAGGAATAACTTCTAGTAACATGTCCAAAGCATGATAGTGAAGCTGTTCCATCCTGGCCTCTGAGAAACACTCTGGATGCACCTTTTCGAAGACAGATACATACATATTTGTTCTCTTGGCAGTCGCTTCAGCCCTCTTCTCCAACATCATAACTCAAAGGCATCGATTCTTTCATGTCATCCTTATTCATTGTCCAACTCTCAGATACATAATAAATGATTGAAAAGCATGCCTTGAATCAGGCACACCTTAGGATTCAAGCTGTTATCACTACTCTTTAGTCTTTTGGAGAGGTCCCTGACAGTGATCTTGCCCAAAGTAATACATCTCCTTATTTCCTGAATGCTGGTATCAAGGATCTTGATTTTTGACTCTAAATTAAGATGAAATCATTGCCCATTTCAATCCTTTCTCTATCCATCACGGAGCTGTCATTTGGTTAAGTGTTAAGAACCTTTGCTTTCTTGATGTTGAAATGAAATCCATATAGAAGTCTTCAATTTTCTGCAGTAAGTGTGGAGGATATTTTCCTTACTTTCAGCTACAAGGTTGTGTCATCTGTTTAATGTAGGTCGTTGATGAGTCTTCCTCAGATCCTGATACCATATTCTTCTTCACAGAGTTTGGCTTCACTAATTATTTGCTTAACATTCAGATTTTTTACACAGATAGAGTCGAACTGGTACTTGTGCAGGTTGTCATGTGAAGTCCATGTGTAAAGTTGCCTTTTGTGTTTCTTACAAAGGTTATTTGCTATTAATGAATCATTGCATGAAATGTTGCTATGTGCCGTCGAAATGCTTGCAACTCGTAGCAACCCTATGTACAAGATCCCTAAACCCTGCTCTGTCCTGTGCCAACCTCGCTGTCTCCAACACACCCACCCCAATTACCTCAGTCACTGAGTCAATCCACCTCATAGAGAGTCTTTTCTTGTGCTGTCCCTCCATCCTCCCAAGCATGAAGTCCTCCAAGGACTGGTCCCTCCTTGGGCCATGTTCAAAATATGTCAGACAAAGCCTCAGAGTCCTTGCCTCCAAGGAGCAGTCCGGTTTAACCCTCTCTAGGATGAATCTGTTTGTTTTCTTGGCAGTCCATGGTACACTCAATACTCTTCTCCAGCACCACAGCTCAAAGGCATCAATTCTCCTTCTATTCTCCCTAGTCATTGTCCAATTCTCTGACACATAATAAGAGATTGCAAAGGCCATGGACTGTATCAGACACACCTTAGTCTCCAGAGAGACACCATTGCTCTACTTTGGAGAGGTCCCTAACAGCAGGCTTTCCCATTGCAATACGTCTTAATATCCTGGCTGCTTCTGCCAAGAGTGTTGACTGTGGAGCCAAGCAAACCAAAGTTGTGAACAATCTCAGTCTCTTCACCATCCATCCTGATGCTGCCAATTGGTCCAGTGATGAGAATCTTTGTCTTCTTCACTTTGAGACTCAATCCATATTGGAGGCTGCAGTCCTTGATCTTCTGCAGCAAGTGCTTCAGGTCCTTCTCAGTTTCAGCAAGCAGGATTGTGTCATCTGCATAACACAGATTGTTGCTAGATCGTACACCAATCCTGACACCACACTTCTCCTCCCAGCGCCATAGCAAAACAATCTGAAGTTTAAGGAAGGCCTGAGAAATTGTAGCATAGTGGTTAGAAGCTGTGCTGCATTCTCAAAGGCACACAGTTCAAATCCACCCTACTCTGAGGAAAAAGGATGGGCAATCTCCTCCGGTATCATTTATTGCCTCTTAACACCTATTAGAGGGTCAGCGATGGGTTGGTTCTGATTCAAAGGCATGCAATAACAATAGATGTGAAACATAGTTAAATGGAACTTAACTTACCTGTCAGGAGGAAAGGACAAAAACGAGTGAGGTTGTAGATATAGTTCATGATCTCCCTGACAAGAGTTATAAATATGGAAAAGTAGTGTTTCTGAACAGAGAGGTCAAAAGGGGAAGAACTGAAGGCAAGCAATGCATGCCCTATTGCTTCATCAATGATACTGAGGTATTGCTGCCCCCTAGTGGTCAGCCACCACCTTAGTTCTCAAAAAAAACCCCTCAACTGGAACCAACCAGGGGGTTTTAGAAGCTGTAAATTTCCTGAAAGGAGATTGTCCATCTTTCTCTCTCAGAGCTGCTGGTGAATTCAAACTGCTAGAAGAGGGTTACCTTTGGATTAGAGTGTAACCCCCTACAGGCTATGTCACCTGAGCTACCGAGCTGGTTCCTATTGGTTTGGTAGGAGTATTCCAATATTATTTAACTTGTTTTTTTGTGTTTTTTTAAATTAAATTTTATTAATTTTAATGAACATTTACAGAGATTTGGGGTTTTCGGTCATTCGTTGTTGCACTATTTTCTCAACTTATTTGTTTTTTTGAAGATGAAGTAGCTTTTTGAAGATGATTTATTTCTACAGATTCTCAGATAACTTCAGTTTCTGCTTTCTTCTCTACCTGCAGATGCAGAAATCTATATGTAGATTAGCCTATACCTACCTCTTCAGGAAGGGAATAATTCATTTTGCAAATAGTGGTTTATTCTTACAGTTATATATCATGGTATTTTTTCTCTCTTATTTATAAGAATCACTCCATGTTTGATTTTTCAAATTTTCATATTTAACCTTCAGCCCTTTCAAGAAAGGGCTTACTTTTTCTTATATTAGGCAACCCCCTGGCAAAATTTCACTTTTTGTTTTCCTCACAGAATGATTTGACCAGATGTTTTCTCACAACTACTGTTCATTAAAAGGTCCCTGAGCTCTGAGGAAATCATAAATGGAAGCAGATGGAAAGAGAACTTAGTGAGGGGAGAAGTAAAACAGAGTTTATTTCCGTTTATATTCTTCTTATCTTAATCTTGTTGTCTGGGGAGCAATGATACAGTGGATTTCCAGATAATTCTTAAGCTCGATAGTTAAGTCTTTGCATTGGTTTTTCACATTGTTTTTAATCTTAATGTATAACATGTCCCCTCACTGGTTAATGAATAATATTGCTTTGCTTAGAAGAAAAGTTTGGAGCAACTGGCTAATCCTTGACCAAGCAACCCTAGGCTCTCAAGCCTCTGCTTTAAAGCTCCTGCAGACAGTTCTGCAGACAAGAGACACCACTCTGAAATTCACACTCACACTCTTCTCTCTAACCCATGGTTCATCTAATTAATCTCTGTTGGGTTGTTATGTGCCAGTTGAGTCAGAACTGGTTCACGGCTCACCTTACAGTACATTTTCACAGGCTATGAATGGCACAGAAGGAGATCACCCATCTTCTTCTCCAGGAACAGCTGATGGGTTTTATCTACCTGCTTCTGGGTTGGCAGGGTAACTCCTTACCCCTCAACCACCAGAGTCCACTAATTAAGTCACAGAGCCATTAAGTTAATAGATAAGCATTGATGATTCAATACTATCGCTGCAGACACATATATGTGAATGGAAATCCAGATTTTTAAACTTCTACTTCCATATGTCAAAAGTTTTCATTTATTAAAATAAATGACACCTGTTCACTTTGTATCAATACCTTTATTTGAAGAGCTCTTTAAAAGTCTATTTTATTTTTTTTCAAATGAAACCTTTCTTAATTTAACAAGTGTATAATTTTTAAGAATATAGGGAAGTGTGAGAACCCAGAAATAGACCCAGCTATTTATGGTCAACTGATAGGCAACAAGGAAATAAAACCCATCAAATGGAGAAATAGCAACCTCTTCAACAAAAGGTGCTGGCAAAATTGGACTGCTACCTTCAGAAAGTTAAAATAAGATCCACATCTCAGGGGAGCTCTGGTGGCCTAGTGTTAAGGAGTTGCAACTACAATCCCAGAGGCGCACGGTTTGAATTCACCAGATGCTCTGCCGGGGAAGGAGGGACAATCTCCTCCTGTACCAGTCAGATCTGATTTGACAGTACACTCACACAAAAATAATAAAATAAAATAAAAAAAGATCCACATCTCACACCATACACAAAAATGAACTCAAGGTGGATCAGAGACCTGGGAGTAAAGCCCAAAACCATTAAGTTCGTAAGAGACAGATTGGAATCAAGCTCAGAAGGCCTAGTCCACAGTATAAAGAGACTGCCAAATACAGCCAGAAATGCACAGTCTGAAGAGAATAAAATTGATGAATGAGACTTCTAAAGATTAAATCCCTGTGCACATCAATGTATTAGAATTTTGTAAATAAACTTGTATTTTGTAAAAAAGAAAAGGAAACAAAAACAACCAAACAAACGAATCATTTTCCAACAGGGTGAAAATATAACCTAAGAATTGGGAACAAACATTTGGCAATACCATCTCAGACAACGGTCTCATAATGAAAGTTTACATAATACTCCTGGGCCTCCACAAGAAAAAGACTGATAATACAATTACGAAATGGGCAAAAGACATGGAAAGAATTTTCATAGAGGGAGATATTTGAATGGCCAACAGACACATGAAGAAATGCTCAAAATCAATAGCAATCAGAGAGGTGAAAATCAAAACCACAATGAGATACCATCTCCATTAGCAGTGGCAAAGTTTAACAGGACAGCAGGTAATAAATGTTGGAGAGGATGTAATGAGATAGGAACTCTTCTACATGGTTGGTGGGATTGTATAATTGTGGATCCTCTCTGAAAGGCAGTTTGGTGTTTCCTCTAAAAGCTAAATATAGAAATTCCATATGATCCAGCTGTCCCACTGCTTGGACTATACACCCCCCCCAAAAAAAAAAAAAGGAAAACTGAGGCTCAAATGGAGACTAGTACACCAATGTTCATAGCAGCATTAGTCACCAACCATTGCAAGAACGTGGAAACAGACCAGATATCCAACCACAGATGAACGGATTGAGAAGTTGTGGTACATTCATACAATGGAATACTATCCAACACGCAGGAGCAATGATTTTGTAAATTACTACCTAACTAGAGAGGGATTGGAGAGCATTATGCTGAGTGAACTAACTCAGTCCCACCAGGACAAATACTATATTAAACCATTATTTCTTCTTTTTCTCTATCTCTATATTAGTCCCTTTATTTGTGACTTCCATTGTTTCTTCCATAGTTTGTACTTTCTCTCATGGACGTTTGAATGTCAACACATATCATCTCCATATCAACAAATATCATCTGCCTTCCTGACTCTGGGGTATTTTTTTGGTCTGCAATATTCTCTGCCCCCCCCCTTTTTTTAAGAAGGGATAATTGTTTTTTCACAGCGTTTGAAGCTGCCTGCTGCTTTTTTGGCATTGTGTAAAGTTTTTTTCTAAATGTTGGGTTGTTTCTACTGTGTCTATGTAAGATGTTGGTAATTCTTATCTTTATGATGTTCAATCTATAGGGTGAGCTGCTCAAGCTACTGGAAGTCTTTTCTGGGAAAATTTGCCTATCCTAAAGTCCTTCAAGTTCTCGCAGTTCTCCATGACAGCCCTCTAGGAAGCTTGCCTTAATGTAGTCCACTGTCCCAAACTCTACTGTCCTCTTTTGTCTACAGAGTGGCCTAGTGTTATGAGACCAGATGCGCCACTCGCGCAGTTTCTGTCTAGGGGGGTTTCAGGTCAGCTTTCTTTTTTGTAGCTCAAGGTGCCAGCTGAGAAAGCTGAGAAAGTCTTTCCTGCTTTTAGTTTTCTGTTCCAAACTCTGTTGTCCTGTTTGAACCCTGAGATGGCCTTGCAGTCACAGAGGCAAGAATTCCCAAATGGAAGGATTTATTCCCAGGGAAGTTTCAGTCCTGTTGTCCCCAAACATCCCAAAGGGCTCTCTTAGGGTGGCGGGGAGCAGTGTCTCATATCCTATGCTTTCTCTCCCGAAGTTTAATGTCTCTGACTCTAGAGTGGTATGAGATTAGGGCACCAGCTTATGCAGTTTGCATGCAGGGGTGGTCTCAAGACAGTCCTCCCTCTACTAGAAAGCTGACAAATTCTTTTCTCTGCTGTGGCTCTGTGTTACAAAACTCTGTTAGCTTGTTTGGCCCTTGGGATGGCCCTGTAGCCAAGGAGGCAAAGGCCGCCCCCCACCAATGATGCTATGTTTTTCATAAAAAGAATTTTCTCAGTCATTATGATTCCTGTACAGATTGAATTATTATAGTGAAATGATTACGACCTTAACTCACATTTTATTTTAAACTATATAGTAGCACCTGTTCTGTTTGAGAGACTCTGTGTCCCTTGGTATAGCCATAATTTGTTAAGATGCACAGGTGACTGCTTTTGCGTGTTCTACAAAACACGAATGAACATCTTTCTGGTGTGTTCTCTTTTCAGCCAAGATCCATCAAAGATCAAGAATGAGATCTTTCATACCATATTCTCATCTATATTCAGCTTGACTTTCTAAAAGATTTTTCTTTACAAACTACTACTTTACTTTTTAAATATTTTACTTTATAAACCTTTTTATGAATTATCTTCAACAACATTTACAGATATAGAAATATTATTCAATATTTCATTCTTCTGTTGGGTCATCTTTCTTTAGAAAGGAAACAAATATGGATATGTTCCAGTTATTGACCAAGTAACTTACTTCTAAATTTCCTAACAGATATAAGTGAGCACCTCTAGAACTAAATACCCCCGCCCCTCCCCCCCCCTTTTTTTTGAGACCTTTCGCTTAGTATTACTTTTGGAATGGACAGGGTCCTGATCCCAGGCCCTTTTGAACGGCATTTTATAAAGTGAAGAGAAGATAATAAATGAGAATGCATGAGTGAAAGCTGCACGTGAGGATCCATCCACAATTCAAAAACCTCCAGGCAGTACCCATTGCTGCAGAAGTTTACAGAGATGGTTAGGATAGCACAGGATGGGACAAGGTTCGGATCTGTTATTCCAGAGGTCTCTATGAGTTGTACTCAATGTGATGGCATCTGAAAACAAACCAAGCTTAAGGAGACTAAACACCAAGACAACAAAGTTCTGATAATGTTCTGGATTAAGATTTCTAGCACTCAAAGTAAATTTTTCTTCTTAAAACACATCCATTTTGTGGTATTTTGTTGTGGTAGCTCTAGAAACCCAAGATAATAGCTTCTTTGAGAAAGAGGGCTAATTAGATGTGTTTAAGCTCTGATAATATAGTCAGCAACTCTTGTTAGTTTTCTTCAGAAAAACAAGCGATAGGCTTCACAAAGGAGCTGACAATCCAGGCATATAGAAATGCTTCTTTTTCAAGCTGCACTCTAAAAAATTAAAAGTTGTTACTGGTTATTTTTCATTTAGAGCTTAGAAATGGAATGCATAGAAAGGGCAATTTAATATACAACAATTTTGAACACTTGGATAAGTAAAGGCTTATATTTTCTTGAAAGTATACTATAAAATACATAAATCCAAGCATTCCTGGGTAGTACAAATGATATTTACTTGGGTACGAACCCGCAGTCTGGAGGAAACTGATACAGGTATACAGATAGACATATATTTGGAAAGTACTATAAAGAAATGTTTTCCCTTACTATTCATTATGTATTTCCCATATTTCTTTAAGCTAGACAGTACATTTTCAACCACTGGCAAACCTCTTAGAATCTGGCTTAAACAATTTTTTTTTAATGCCCTACTATCAATCAGAATTTAACTTGGCTAATAATCCTTGTTTCAAAAGTTTAGCACTGAAATAATATTACCTATGTGTAAGCCCAGTACCTGAATGCTGTGATGTTAAAGAAATCAAATTGTATGAAGAAAAAATCACTAATGAAGCTCTAATTCTTTAAGTGAGAAAGGCTATGCATCAAGGCATGCGTTTCTCTGTATAATGCTGGCTTCTAATTTTATTCCTGATAAGCACCATTATGAGCACCAGACATTTTCCACTCTCATAACATCAAATACAAATTTGTTTCTGCAGGAAATGCACCTCATAAACGCAATGGACACAAAACACACTTCCAGATATTTATCTATAGATTTTATACAATGTTTCCCTTTGCTGCCACTAAATATCATCTGTAGTTTCCAGATGTAGTTTCCAGCCACTCAAAATATGGGAATGAGGTACAGAAAGGTGCCACTTTTTTCTATGGAAGTTAAATGAAGTTCATCACTTAATGAAACAATGTTGTTGTTGTTGTTAAGTGCTGTTGAACCGCAGGAGACTCACAGCAACCTTATAAATGAAAGATGTGAACATTTATAGTACGTAAATGTGTATGTGTGCTTATATTAGTATTTATAAGACAAAAGTATCTCCTGAGTTTCAGAGGGAAAAATGTAGAAAGAAGTGAAGAGAGATAATGAATGAAAAATCATTAGTCTAAAAAGAGAATCCAAATAATTAAAGAAATATGATTATTTTTTCCAAATCTTGTGTGTGTTTAAGTAGGAATAATAGGCTCTAATCTTAGACTTTGGAAGGAGGAGTGGCATCCACTTCGATAATAGCTCACCTCCGGAAACCCTATGAACCTGGAGAGAGATTGAAAGGCACCCAAGCATCGAGGACTCTCCTTCATAGGGTCGCTATGAGTTGCCTGCGACTCAACGGCACTTAACAACAGCAACAATCTTAGACTGGTGACGTGTTTACATTAAAAAATATAACTGCCTTTTTGGAGCTTTGGTGGCCTAATGTAAGAATCTGTGCTGCAATCCTGAGGGTACAAAGTTCAAATCCACCAGCTGCACTGAGGGAGAGACACAGATGAGCAATCTCCACTCCCCACCGCAAGATTACTGCCCCCGAGAGCCCACTAGAGGGTCAGCTATGGGTCGGTTCCCACTCAATGGTACACAGCAGTAACAAAATCTGATGAAAAAGTTCAATGCAGACTCTCCTGACAGAGAAGGATCATATTAAACAGTCTAACTTCTTAGCAGTTGTTTATTACTCTATGTCTAAACAATAGAATCTTGATTTATGAGTCAAAGACCACAGATATTTAAAGAGGGGAAGAAACTTTAAGAGTTGTTCAATTCTCATTTTTCACAGATCAGGAAATTGAGAATCAGAGGGTGATGGGACTTGCGGAAGCTATCTCTTAGAAGTTTATCAGACTTGAGCAATTTCCACACTTGATAAATCCAGCGCAGATGGAGATAACTGTCTCTCACATTGAGATATTTAGGTTCACAGGGAAAACTGACCTTCCTGATCATGTGAACCTGAGGCTTTTCTTTTCTTCCATTAACTCACCATCAGAGGGCAACCAGTGGGACAAGCACATAGTGATCAGAATTTGGAACGAGGTCCAAAAATTCTAAATATAGACCAGACTGTATGACGTCAGTTGTGATTTAGCTAAGCTTTAGTTTTGTCTCCCTGACTTTTTTAAATGGAAGACAATGTTTCTTTAAGTTTTCTGAACTGCTGGGTTAGCATAATGGTTTTATAAAATAAATACATATTAGTCACACAATACATGTTTATCATTATTGAAATATAGTTTCTACTACTCTTTTACTCAACTCCCCTTACATACAAATGAGAAACTGGGCTCCTACCTATGTTTTGGAGCCTTGGGTTTGAGCATGTTGTTGATAGGTGCCATTGAGTCAGCTGTAAGTCATAGAAATCCTATGAACAACAGATCTGAACCTGGTCTTATACTGTGCCATCCTGGCCATCTCTGATAAAATAGAACCTATTGTTACATTTTTAGTTTGCTTGGCTCCACAGTCAACACTCTTGGTAACAGCAGCCAGGAAATCAAGAGATGAATTGCATTGGGAAAGTCGACTGTGAGAGACCTCTCAAGAGTACTGAAGAGCAACGACGTTAGGCTGGCTGCTAAGGTGCACCTGATCTGGGCTATAGTAATCACAGTTACGTGCTATGCATCAGAGAATTGGACAGTGAATAGGATTGATAGAAAGAGAATTGATGCCTTTGCGCTGTGGTGCTGGAGAAGAGTGTTGAATATACCATGGGCTGCTAGAAGAACAAACAGGTTTGTCCTGGAGAAGGTGAAGCCGGAATGCTCCTTGGAGTCAAGGATTGTGAAGCTTCGTCTGACATACTTTGGGCATGTTGCAAAGAGGGATTGGTCCTTGGCGAGGGACATCATGTTTGGCAGAGTGGAGGGGCAGCGAAGGAGAGGAAGACCTTCGATGAGATGGATCGGTTCTGTGATTGGGGTGGTGGGAGTGACTGTCGGAGATGGTGAGGTTGGCACAGGATAGAGCACGGTTTAGGGCTCTTGTACATAGGGTCGCTATGAGTCGCAAATGACTCGATGGCACATAACAACAGCATTGTTACAGTCACTGTGTCAGTCCATCTTGTTAAGGGTCTTCTCCTACACCGATCTTCCCCTTTCATAAGTATGCTGTTCTTCTCCAAGGCTCGGCCTTTCAGAACATTATGCTCTAAGCCTGTGAGACGTAGATTCATCATCATCATCTCTGCTGCCACGGAGCATCCTGGTCGCACTTTCACCATGACATACTTGCTTGTCATTTTGTCAGTTCATAGGACATTCAATACTCTTTTCCAACACCACCACTCAATGGCATCTGTACTTCTGCCATTCTTAGTCATTGCTCAACTTTCCGATGCATAATAACGCAAAAACTCTGGCTTGACTCAGACACGCCTTAGTCTTTGAACTGATACACTTCCAGCATTTTGAAGATGTCTTTGATAGTAAATTTTCTCAGTGTGTCTCTTTTGTTGATTTTTTTAAAAAAGAATTTGCATTCTTGGCTGCTGGTACCAACTGTATTGATTGTGGCTTTAAGTAAGAAGAAATCATTCACAACTTCAGTCTGATGATTGTGATATAGCCCATTGGCCAGATGGTAAAGAATTTTTTTTCTTGATATTGAGATGTATCTGTATTGAAAGCTGTAGACTTTGACCTTCTGTAGCAAGCCCTTCGAGTTCTCTTTGTTTTCAAGAAGCAAGGTTTTATCATCTGCATAATGTAGTTCGTTGATAAGTCTTCCTCTGAAGCTGATGAAGCCACATTCTTCTTCATAAATTTCAGCCTCCCGATGGGTCTGCTTTGCATATAGATTTTAAAGGTATAGAGAAAGGGTACAGACCTGACACACTCTTTTCTTGATTTTGCGCTATGCAGAGTTCACTTGCTTTATTTGGACAACAGCTTCTTGTTCTACATATAGGTTTTGCACTAGCATAATGAAATGTTTTGAGATTCCATTTTTCTCAACATTGACCATAATTTGTTGTGATTCACACACTCAAATGTTTTTGCAAACATAGACATCTTGGTATTCTCTGCTTTCCACCAAAACTCACTTATCATCAACAAAAATATTCCTAGCATTAAGGCTGTTGCTGTCTTCCTAAATCCACCTTCTGAATCCAGGTTCGATTTCTTACAGTTCTCTCTCAATGTACTGTTATAGCCATTTTTAAATAATTTTCAGCAATATTTTTCTCGGATGTGATTATTATGTGCCATCAATTTGTCTACGGCTCACAGCAACCGTATGAACAACAGTTCTGCGCCTTGCCCTATCTTGAGCAAAATCCATCATCTCCAACACACCTGGTCTCTTTGCCACAGTCACTGTGCTGGGTCAATCCATCTCATTGAAGATGTTTCCTTTTTATGATCCTCCACCTTTCTGAGAATGATGCCCTTCTCCAAGGACTGATATCTTCTAAAAATATACCTACAGCATGTGAGACAGAGACTCACCATCCTTGCCTTCAAGGAAAACCCTGGCTTCATGTTATTCAGAACAGACCTATGTGTTCTCTTGGCAGTCCATGGGGTACTCAATACTCCTTTTCAGCACTACAACTCAAAGGGTCAATTCTTCTTCTACCATCTTTAGTCACTGTTTTGCTCTCTGCTGCATAGCAAACAATGGAGAAGATGGGCTTGGAGCAAGTACACCTTAGTCTTTACACTGACATCATTGCTCTTCAGCACTGAGGGGAAGTCCTTGACAGCAGAGTTTTCTCAATGCAACTTGGTTTTTTGTTTAATTCCTGACTACTGATGCCAAGGGTGTTGACTGGCATAAAATAAGAATGACTAAATTATCCACTGCAATGATCCTGAAAATTTTGCCCCTCACACAGCAGAAGGGGAATGTTGTAGTGTATTAACATTTTTGTTATGTACTGTTAAATTGACATTGACCCAAAACTGACCTTCCAGTGAGTTTTCAGAGGTCATACATCAGATGGGAGGAGATTGTCCATCTTAATCCCATAGAACCAACTGGAAACAAACTGTATGCCTTTGAGTTGGCCACACATTGCTATAACACCAAGTCAACACAGCTCTCTTCTGTTGGTGTTGTTATGTACTGTGGAATTGACAGAAATTCATAACTGACCCTCTAGCAGGTTTTCAGAGGCAGTTAATTGCATGAGAGGAGACTAACCATTATTCTCCCTTAGAAAACTGGGGGATTCGAATGATGTGCCTTTGGACTGGCAGTGCAACTCTTTACCATTACCCCACTAGAACTCTACTCCTAGTTACAGGGCCATGCAGCTCTGGCAGTCTGAACCCACCACACACTCCAGTGAAGAAAGAAAGGGTAATCTCTTCCTGTTATGATGTATAGCCTCAGAAACTCAGTGGAAGCTGACTATTAGTTGGAACCCAGGTGAAAACAGTAAGTTTGAATTTTAGTGAGACCAGCAATGTCAGCAAGCCTTGGAAGTTTTAGACATGCAAATCCTTGGGCGTGCCTCAAAATTATAGAAGCTGACACTCTGACTGTGTCCATAAATCCATTTTAACAAGCTCTCTCAGGGATTCTGTGTGAGAGCCACCGGTCTACTGGATGAGGTGGAGAGTGAGATAGAAAAAGACTGAGTCACATTAAATGCCCAATGTGAAGAGAGTTTCTAATCCATGAAGACTAATCAGGCATTAAATCAACAACAACAACAACAACAAATCCACCACAATCCAAAAACATTTAAAGACATACGTAAGTCACAAGGTGAGACGGACAAAGCAGAATGACAAGCTTTTAAGTCAGAAGATGTTCTCTAGACATCTCAACCCAGAATGAAGGAAACCACTTACTACCCAATCATTTCTAATCATGACAATTTCACATGAGCACCACAGAGCTTTTTAACAGGTAATTTTTCAGAAGTAGATAACCAAGGCTTTTTTTTTTGAGGTCTCCTGGGTCAATTCAAATTTCAAACTTTTGATAAGCAGCTTAATGCAATACAGTAATTGTTTGCTGCACCCTAAGGACATTCTTAGTATGGAGAAGTCCCCTTTTCTGTTGTTGTTATGTGCCGTTGAGTCACCTGTGACCATAGTGACCTTGTATACAGCAGCTCTGAAGCCTACCCTGTCCTGAGCCAATCTGACTCACCACACCGCGTTGCCCCAGTTACTGTGTTAATCCATCTCATCTGGGGTCTTCCTTTCCTGGCTTTCCCTCCACTGTTTCGAGCATCATGTCATTCTCCAAGGATCAGTACCTCCTGTCCACATGCCCAAAGTATGTGAGACAGAGCTTCAATATCCTTGTCTCCAAGGAGAAACTTGGTTTTACCTTCTCCAAAGCAGATCTATTTGTTTTCGTGGTAGTCCGTGATTTGTTCAAGACTTTTCTCCAGCATCACTACTTGAAGATGTCTATTCTTCTTATGTCATCCTTAGTCATTGTCCAGCTCTCGATGAATAGCAAGTAACTGCAAAGACTATGCCCTGGATCAGGTGCACCTTAGTCTCTAGAGTGACATCGTTGCTTTTCAGTACTCTGGAGAGGATTCTGACAGCAAATTTTCCTAATGCAATTCATCTTTTGATTTCCTGACTGCTGAGGTCAAGAGCGTTGATTGTGGAGCCGAGAAAACTGCAATTGTTAACAACCTCAATCTTTTCTCTCTATCATAGTGCTGCCATTTGGCCCAGTGGTGAGAATCTTTGTCTTCTTGATGTTGAGCTTCAATCTACATTGAAGACTACAGTCCTTGACCTTCTGCAGCAATTGCTGTATGTTCTCTTCAGTTTCAGCAAGAAGGATTGTGCCATCTGTAAAATGCAAACTGTTGAGGAGTCTTCCTCCAATCCTGATGCCACATTCCTTCTCATAAATTCCTGCTTCCCAAATGATCACTTCTACATATAGATTGAAAAGGTATGGAGATCAAATACTTTTCCTGATTTTGAACCATTCAGTGTTTATTTGCTCTGTTCTAAGGACTGCTTCCTGGTTCAAGCATAGATTTTGTATAAGCATGATCAAGTGTTCTGGGATTCCCATTTTCCTCAAGGTTAGCTACAGTCTGTTGCACTCCACAAAGTCAAATGACTTTGCATAAGGGAGCTCTGGTGGTCTAGTGGCAAAAAGCAGCACTGTAATCCCAGAGGCACATGGTTCAAATCCACCATATACTCTGTTGGAGAAGGAGGGACAATCTCCTCCTGTACCAAGCAGATCCGATTTGATGATTGTTGCTGTTAAGTGCTTTTGAGTCGTAGGTGACTCATAGCAATCCTTATGAATGAAAGACCTGGACACTTGTATTACTTTCGTCCTTTCTCCAGGTTCATAAGGTTTCCAGAGACAAGCTACACCAAAAAACAAAAATAATAAAATAAAATTTTACAAAATGATTTAGCATAGTCAATGAAACACAGATAGACATTCTTCTGGTACTCTTTATTTTCTGCCAAGATTCATCTGACATTGGCAATAATGTCTCTAATGCCACAAACTCTTCTAAACACAGCTTGTATTTCTGGTAGTTCTCTGTCAATGTACTGTTCCTGTCATTCCTGAATAATCTTTAGCAGTATTTTTCCAGTGTGTGATATTAATTATAGTGTTTGATAATTTTCACATTCTGTTGGGTCACCTTTTTTTTTTTTGATGGGAATAAATTATTAGATATTAACAAATTGAGATGGATTGACATGGGACATTTTTAAAAAATTATTATTAAATTTTATTAGTTTTAATGAACATTTACAGAGATTTTGGGTTCTCATTCATTCATTGTTGCACTGTTTTCTCTACCCTCCTCCCCAGTTCGTTCTTCTTCCCCCCACCCCCGAATGTCTCTTTTAATTGGACATGGGACATTTTGAATCAGATGATAATATGATCTACTATGCTGGAGATGAAAATGTATGAAAAACAGGGTCACTTTCATAGTTAAAGAGGTCATTTCTAGATCCATCTTGAAATAACCTATTGTGAGTGACAGGATAATATCCATACACATATATGGGAGATCTGTTAATACCACTATCATTCAAATTTATGTACTAACAACCAGACCCAAAAAGGAGGAAATAGGTGGTTTTTACCAGCTGTTGCAGTCAGAAATCAATCGGACGTGTAACGAAGAAGCAATAATAATAATGGATGATATAGATTATATATCTGAGCCCAGAAAATATTCCAATTTACTGTACATCTGTTAACTACATAAAAATGTCACTTAACTACATTCCACAGAACTACATTGCAGAACAGCTAGCTGTTTTATGTCAATCATAGACTTTGACAGTCTGAGTATTAGCAGAGACAGACTCTGGTGCTTTCAAAAATCTAACTTGGAACCGTTTCTTACTATATTTTCATTAGTTAAACACAGTGTTGTAAAGGTCTTTGAATTTTTTTGATTCAGTAGAAGTTAGAAATACTGGGTTTATTTACATTTTCTTTAATTCTGATTTATTTACAAAATTTGAATACATTGTTTTTCACAATATACTGAGGTTTTGTGTTGTGTTTTTTTTTTTTCTAGTTACATTATTTACACAGTAGATATAAATAGCCTGGTTCCAGGACTGACTGTTAGCCAAAGATACAGCACCTTTGTAACTTAATACCTCAACCAAAATTCTCAGAAAACAGCCCTGAAATTACGCACCTGTACTATATTCATATATATTGTTGTAGGAACCGAACTCCAGAGGGTTTTCAGAGGCAGTTAATCACACAGGAGGAGATTGCCCATCCTTCTCCTACAGAGCCGCTGGTGACATTGAACTGTGTTCCTTCAGGATTGCAGTACAGCTTCTTGCCACGAGGCCACCAGAGCTCCTTCCACTCGCGTATGGGGTGACTATGGTCTTTGTTCTTGAGCTATGTAAACTTTTTAAATTCTTGTCTCCCATTCTGTTACATTGTAGTTGTTGTGTTCCTCTAGAGTTGGAACTGACCCTCTAGCGGGTTTTCAGAGGCAGTTAGTTAATTGCACGGGAGGAGATTTTCCATCCTCCTCTGGGGAAGCTGGTGGATTGGATCCTCCTGTTTCTGGGTTTGACAACACAACTTCTTACCAATGAGGCCATTAGCTTCCTTACATGTTTACAATTAGACATAAAATTAGTGGTATGGATGACACTTGTCAAAGGAGAATTAAGACTCATAGAATTTTATACAGTTGATCTTTTGGAAGTAGTTCATTTACCAAAACTTACTTTCTAGGCATCTTTAGATAGTAGTAAACTTCGAGCCTTCAGATTAGTAGCTAAGCCCATTAAGCATATGGTATATAAAAGGGAATAAGTCTTTCTCTTCTGAAACCACCGCAAGATTAATCTAGAGACATTTTCCAGTTTAGGTAAAATACAACTTTCAACCTTATTCTTACAGATGGAAGTTAACCTGAACATCTTTCTAGTGTTTGAAAGGTCTGAGCTCTGACTTTGCTGGTCGCTCTTCCACTGCTTCTGACACTCAGGACTGGATCAGGACTCAGAGGCTTCACTCATATTCTATGACCCCTCACCTCATTTCTGCTTTGCGACTGGTTTCTTTCCTCTTAAATGATATCCTGTCCCAATTAAACAATTTATTAGATACTCTGTAATTAATCTACTAACTTAGTCTTTAAATATTCATTGTGTATATATTTAATATCAGGCATTCATAAAACACTGAGGACTGAAAAAATTCCATTTCTTCCCTCATGTTTACTCGCAATCTAGTGGACAGAAAGGCCAACATGTTCCTCAGATATGAGGCGAGAAGTTTATCATCTTCTGTAGCATGGGAACTGTGTCCTCTGTCCCAAATATTCAGCACATCTGAATGGCCCATGTGTCTAGAGCTTAAACAGTTGTAATACTGAGTTAAATTGAGTTATGATATTGGTAACATTTTGTGAAAGTTGGTCATTTGAAGAATTGCAAAGGAAATACAATATCTAAGGAGGGAAAGTCTCTTCTGAGAACGGCTGTTATTACATGAGCTAGATACAGAATGAGGCACCCTTTGCGGATTTGTGGGCTGGTTTGAGAGAACCTCAAATGAGAGGTTCTCAGAGACTGGCATTTCAAGGAGCACAGCAGAGAGTAGGCTCTCAAACCATCTTTTCTGGTTTGGAATCCTTTGGCTTTTAATACCACCACTACTGCCTCTTTGCCTCATTCTTATGAGGGAAATCATCCTACCTTTCCTCGTGACAAAAATTTTTTGATCATTCAGTGCCTTATACCATTACTAGGAATAATCAGTTTTTTTTCATTACAACAAGTTAGTACTTTGACCACACTTTTGCTTGAAGGCAAAAAAAAATTATTTTACACAAACCTTCTCACTGTCTATGATGTATGATGTTGTTTGTTATGTGTCATCAAGTCCCCTGAGGTTCATAGCAACCCTATATATAATAGCTCTGAATTCTGCTCTATTTTGAGCCAATCTCATAGTCCTCCAACAGACCCAATCCCACTTCTCCAGTCTCTGAGTCAGTCTAACTCATCTTGCGTCTTCCTTTCTTGTGCTTCCCTCCACCTTTCCAAGGATGATATTCTCCAAGGATTGGTTCCTCCTGGCCAGGTGCCCAAAGTATGTGAGACTGAGCTTCAAAATCCTTGCCTCCAGAGAGCAGCTTAGTTTCACCCTCTCCAGGAAAATCCTGTTTGTTCTCCTCTTCTCCAGTACCACAGATAGGCAAAGATTCCTATTCTATCATCCTTAGTAATTTTGTCCAGCTCTCTGACACATAGCAAATAATTGCAAAGACCATGGCCTGTATCAGGCACACCTTAGTCCCCAGACTGACATCATTGCTCTTTAGTACTCTAGAGAGGTCTCTGGCAGCAGACTTTTATAATGTAATTCATTTTTTTTAACTTTTAAAGAAAATATTTTATCTTATACTGATTTATTTACGAAGTTTGAAAGTTAGAATACATTGTTTTTCACATTGGATCTTTCCCATTTCCTTCACACACACCCTCCCCCATCAAATTGTGTGACACTATGATTAATCCTTCCCACCCATCTTAACACCTCTGCTTCTACCCTTCCACTCCCTTGGATCCTCATATTCATTCTACAATAATGGTTTTGTACAGGATTTGTCCTTATGGGACTGAGTTAGTAAACTCAGTCTAATGTTCTTCAGTCCCTCCCAAGTAAGGTAGTAATCTGCAAAATCATTGTTCCTGCATACTGCGTAGTATTCCATCGTGTAAATGTACCATAATTTCTCAATCCACTTTACTGTGTTTGGACATCTGCACTGTTTTCATATTCTTGTGATGTTGAATAATGCTGCTATGAACATTGGTGTACAAACCTCTGTTTGAGCTAAGTTCTCATTTTCTTGGGGTATATTCCAAGCAGCGGAATAGCTGGGTCGAATGGGATTTCTATGGTCAGCTTTTTGAGGGAGCACAACATTGCCATCCAGAGTGGTTGTACTATTTTACAACCCCACCAACAATGTAGAAGACTTCTTATCTTGCCACATCCTCTCCAATATGTATTACTTGCTGTCCTGTTAAACTTTGTCACTGCTACTGGAGTGCGATGATACCTCATTGTGATTGTGATTTGCATCTGTCTTATTGCCAGGGATTTTGAGCATTTTTTCATGTGTCTGTTTGCCATTCAAATCTCTTCCTCTGTGAAAATTCTTTCCATGTGTTTTGTCCATTTTGTAATTGAATCCCCAATTAACACCCTTGGTATCAGCAGTCAGGAGGAAATAAGGAGACACATCACACTGGGAAAATCTGTAGTTAGGGACCTTTCTAAAGTGTTGAGGAGCAATGTTGTCAGTTTGAAGACTAAGGTGTGTCTGATTCAGGCAATATTCTTTCTGATTATTAACTATGCACCTGAGAGCTAGACAATGAATAAGGATGACAGAAAAAGAATTGATGCCTTTGAGCTGTGATGTTGGAGAAGAGCCCTGAACATCCCAGGCAGAGCCAAGAGAACAAACAGATATATCTTGGAGAGTATACATGCCGAGTGCTCTTTGGGAGCAAGAATGATAAGGCTTTGTCTCACATACTTCAGGAATGTTGCTAGGAAAGGCTATTCCTTGAAGGACATGGTGCTGGGAAGGGTGGAGGGTCGGTGAAGGAGAGGAAGACTCTCAATCAGATGGATTGATGCAGTGACTGCTGTAATGGCTCTTGTGTGTCAGGAAGTATGAGGATGGTGCAGGATAGAACAGGGGTTAGATCTTTTCTCAGGGGGTAGCTGTGAGTCTCGCTCGACTTGATGGCGCCTAACAACAACAGGAACTCTTAAGAAAAGAAAAAGATACCTTTTTATATGGCATTATAGTTCAGATATCTTTATTGTTAATAGAAAAATTTTTAAAAGCAATGTAGATACAAATGTGAATAATATGCTATATTTATGTGCAACAAAGTGAAAAATTATACATACATATGCTTTTATGTTGTTAAGAAATAAAAAAAGGAAAAGCTTAAATATCACGTTTGGAATGCATTTAAATATCATTTAATTACTCTGAAAAGTATAGTCAATGACTCAAGTGTTTATCCTGCCTTTTTTGACTAGTTTAAGGAAACGCATAATTGATGAGGAAAACTTTCTAATGATAGAAGGAGGGAAAATTATAGACTTTAAAAAATGTCACTTTTTTTGTCCTAAGTGAAAGAATGGGTTTAGGTGATATCATAATGCCATCTGAGCAGAAAGTAGTTTAGAAAACCCAATGAAAAGAAAGGTGGCACATGGGCCAGAAATAAGGGCGGGGAGGGGGAAGGGGTGTTACATGAGTTGAAGAGCAAAGACAGGCTGTGTGAACAGGGAGTCTGTGCAGTGTTTGCTGGGAAAATTCTAGTTGTGCCCGCCCTTCCTGTTGTGATATTTAATAATGCCTCTTTCATCTCACAAGTGTCCCAGAGAAAAATGTAAGTTACATGATGAGTCTACTTAGGGTTTGGATTTTAGTCTGAATGCACAAGTTGGAATAAATTGCATGATCTTGAGATAGAAAAAGGCAAGATTCCTCTTTTGAAAGACTACTCTGTTTGTTCAATTTATAAAATAGCTTCCCTCCCCATGTTTATGATACTAGTACTAATTAACCACTCACTGTCATTTAATCAATTACAATTCTCAGGTCTCCTCATCAAGTTTCCAAGTCTTCAAATCGGAACTGAAGGTTCATGCATATCATACTTCTGCAAAGCAACTACTAGATGAAAATATCTGACCTTTCAGTTAGCAGCTCGATACAACATACAATACACCACCAGCGCTCCTTAAGGCTATTGATGGAGTCCCTTAATTTACTGGGCAAACAGAGATGATTTCCTAGGTCTCCACCCTTAGTTTTTCACATGGCCATATAACCATACAAGTCAAACATTGATTTGCTATCTATCTCAAGAACCATACACACTATAAAAAACCAACGCCCACTGTCACTGAGTTGATACTGACTCATTAGTGACCCTCTATCTGATTTCAGAGGCTTTATATATTTAGGAGAAGAGACTGTCCATCTGTCTTGTGCTGACCAGCTGGTGGAATCAGACTTCTGAAGTTTCAATTAGCACTATGCTATCAGGGCTCCATTGGAAAACAAAGCATATTTAATATTGTTAAAGTACAAATATCAGAACATAAGGTCAGAGAAGGAAAGTTACAAATGTTTTCCAGCAATACAAGGGGACAGAAAAGTGGTGAGACTGCACAAGACTTAAGCAACCTGGAGAAACAAGACAGTGCTTTTGAGTTTCAGCAGTCACAACTTCATCTGTACAGTCATGTGCTGCATAATATCCAAATAAGTGATATATGCCTGCATTATATTAATAAAAAATAAATCTATGTACATGGAATGGAGTGTAGTAACTGAAAGGCCACCTGGGAGCTGGGCAACATTCCACACTGACTGCACCTTCTGGGAGACATTCCAATCAGCCTGGTGTAAGATGGCTACAGCCAATCAGAAGAGAGCACGACCACTGGCCACATCCTGCTTAACTGTCAGTTATGATACAACCCACCTAAGGGTCTTGAGTAGCTCCATATATGGGAACAAGCAGAGGGCATCCAATCAGCATCCTTCATGGAGAGCTGAGCACTGAACAGACAATCCTACCTCCGACCCCCTGCATATAAAACTTTACCTGTAGCTTCCCCACGTGCTCTGCCTTTCTCTGGCCTAAGACAGCAAAAGCACCCAAGTGCTGACAATAAACTTCTTTGTTTCACTTCATCTAGTTCTCAACGCCCTGTTTATCCTAAAATAACAAACAGGCACCACTTGAAAATGTGCAATAAAATATTATTACTATTTGACCCAGCAATTGTACTACTGGGATTATACCCTAATGAAACCAGGACTTCCTCCCAAGCAGGTATATGCATACCAGGTTTATTGCTAAATTGTTCATAATAGCAAAGAGATGGAAGCAATTCAAGTGTCCATCAACAAATGAATGTACTGAGAAGTTGTGGTATATTCACACAATGGAATACTAAGCAGCACTGAAAACAAGGAACTCATAAAATATACAGAATGAGTGTCCCTAGAGGACATTATGCTGAGTGAAGTATCTTTGTCAAAAAGGACAAATGTTGAATAATGTCACTGTTATAAAACAGGACTGACATTGGGGGTTGGGAGAAAACTTAGAAAAGAGGGAGTAAGTAATGAACACTGCATTGGAACAGATGAGGGAAAGAATGATTAAAAGTTATATATTATTAGGCATTATATGCATGACAATAGTTCAAAATAAGAGCTGCATAGCAAAGTGGACTGGGGGAAGGGGAGGGGAAATTGTGCAACAATGAATGAATTTTTTTAAAGAGAAAAGTGAACTTTATAGAAATCCAAGTTTTCTGTAAACTTTCATCAAAATTACAATTAAAAATTAAAAATGTTATTACTGCTATATTATTATGGCAAAGATATTGGTGTATCTGAAAATACTGCTTTAATGCCTGAGAATGTTTCTTTAGTCTTTGGGTATAGGAAAGAGCTCTGTTTAAAATATACTGAGACAAGTAGTTGGCTAACTGATTTTAGATATGAAACATAACTAACTGCTGAATATTACGTACAAAATTGATTAAAATCCCCTTTATTACCCCAGTTACAAATGAATACCACTTATATTTTCTGCCCTGTAGGTGTCTTCGACTTCCCCCATGTACAGTATGGTCTAGGGAGTTCTGGTAGCCTAGTGGGTAAGGAGATGTGCTGCTAACACAAAGAGGTGATTTTAACTTACCAGCTTCTCTGAGGGAGAAAGATGAGCAGTCTTCTCCCATGAAATTTATGGCTCCTGAAAAAATCCACTAGAAGGTCAACTGTGAGTTGATTCTGACTTGATGATATACAACAACAATAGTGTACGAACTGGAGTCATGGTGGGGGGGGGTTGTAATTGTATAAAAAGTTAAGATGACAGCAGGAAAGTTAAAACAGTCACGGGAAGTTGGTGGACACTGTATTACTTTCTTGTAATATGGGTGGTGCAACCCAGAGAAGTGATTGCGTGACATTTCTGTCTCTTTGGGTTACTGTACAGCGAGGTAAGCGTTGCACATATACTTATGATTTCTTGCGTGCTTTTGAGAAGATGCAGTGTTTGGGGCTGGGTAATATTCAAGTGAATCCGTGATTTTCAGGTGCAATACAGTAAGTTCTT
>NW_006400079.1:607929-609409 GCF_000299155.1 Elephantulus edwardii | reverse complement strand
TCATTGTCTATCATGATGCTGCCAATCAGTCCGATGGTGAGAATCTTTGTTTTCTTGATGTTGCACTTCAATCCATATTGAAGGCTGTAGTCTTTGAGCTTCTACAGCAAGCATTTCAGGCCCGCCTCAGTTTCAGCAAGCAGGGTTGTGCCATCTGCGTAACACAGGTTGTTGATGAGTCTTTCTCCAACCCTGATGCCACATTTTTCCTCATAGAGCCCAGCTTCCCAGATAATCTGTTGTTCATATAGTTTGAAAAAGTATGGAGATAGGACACATCCCTGGTGTATACCCATCCCAATTTTGAAGCATGCAATGTTTTCTTGCTCTGTTCTGATGACTGCTTCCTGGTCCAAGTATAGGTTTTGTGTAAGTACAATCACATGTTCTGGGATTCCCATTCTTCTCAGAGTCAGCCACAGTTTATTATCCACAGCAGTCAAAAGCCTTTTCATAATCAGTGAAACACAAATAGACATTTCTCTGGTTCTCTCTGCTTTCAGCCAAGATCTGCCTAACATTAGCTATAATATCCCTAGTACCATGACCTCTCCTAAACCCAGCCTGCACTGAAATCTTATAAATAAAAAATAATTCAGTAAACAAAAGGCTAATAAAGACAGGACATAGGAATGGAATGTGTTTGTAATGTGTGTGTACTGCATGTATATGTGTATATAATACGGTGCTCAAACACTGTCCAAATCATCCACATCATTTTTTTTAAACTGTATACATGTTTTTTAGGGAGCTCTGGTGGCCTAGTGGCAAGAAGCTTCACTACAATCCCAGAGGTATGCAGTTTGAATCCACCAGATGCTCTGCTCGAGGAGGAGGGACAATTTCCTCCTGTACCAGTCAGATCCAGTTACATGACGGTACACACACACACACACAAAAGAATAAAATTAAAAAAATTTTTAAAAACCCTGTATACATTTTTTTAATGTTCACAACCTTTTTTCAGTTTCAGTATTAACTCAAAATTAGTCCGTCTTCTACAAAGATGCTGAAAATACACTTTGGTAAAGTTCCAGTATACTTACTACAAAAGCACGGTTAAAAAAGCTTTAAAAGTAGCGGCAGGCTGACACATATATAATTCTTTATCAACTGCCATTTCTCTTGCTGCCAGTAACCTAAGGAATATGTAACAGAGTCTGTGCTGGGGTAGGACGGACACAGAAACCTTGTTTCACCCCCTAAAATCTTAAACAAAGGAGCTTGTTTGAAGGATTTCCATGTAGACATTAGCAGGGTTCTCCTCACAACTGAGGACTAAATTATGTTGAGTGTAAGCTATTAATAAATACACTTTGGGATATATTCCTCAAGGAAATGAAAGAAAAACGGTCTTAAAATTCCATCAAATAAGAAACTTTTGAAGTAGAATTATTACTAAATAATGCCCATAACACTCTTGGTACCAGCAGCCAGGAAATGAAAAGATGTATTGCGATGGGAAAGTCTGCTGTACGGA
>NW_006400079.1:601642-607374 GCF_000299155.1 Elephantulus edwardii | reverse complement strand
CTGTTGTACATAGGGTCGCTATGAGTCACAAGCGATTTGACGGCACATAACAACAACAACAACATATACACCATCACACAAATTAATTTGGGGGTGACCCTTGCAGATTTGGGAAAAACTGCCAGCCATAAATCTTTAGTGCTCACACAATAGGAAGTGCGTGCACTAATGTAGGTGGGGTTCCCCTCAACCCCATCAACAGCTTTTATTCTTTAAATCTACGATTCCCATTAAAAGTCAGAATTCACAGCTCAAATAGATCTTTATGAAAGACTCCATTTCAGTGTTCTCCCAGAACCCTGCTAGGCATTATTCCCCCGATGATTGTTTTAATGCAGTCATTAGATATTATGAAACATTAAAATGAATACTTGAAACTCAAGTCACTGTTTTGCTAATCTCTAAAGTTTTAGAAACAGGAAAAAACTGGAAGACTGTATTTGTAAGCTACGTTTTACTAAGAATTTCCTCTTTTTTATCTGTAGAATGAAATAAATAACTAGTTGACCTTCAGGCAAAATATCAAGTATGCTCTTTAGATAACATAATGACACAGTACCAAGAGGGTTAGATTAGGCACAGGCACCGTAAATGTAAATTCGAGATTTTGAATGGAACAATTTCTCTAAATGTTAAGACTCAGTTTTATCAATTGGAAAATGATGAGGGTATTCTCGTATGTGCCATTAACAAGACAGGACTGTCTGTAATGAGTTGTGGATTAGAGCTAAAACAGTGATGGAAAGAGAAAGCAAAAGGGAAAGAAAAGAATACACAGAAGAAAAGAGGAAAGGGGGGGAGAGAGAGGAAAAGGGAGAGGGAGAGAGAGAGGAGGAGGGGGAGGCAGATGGAGAGGAGGAGGGGGAGGCAGATGGAGAGGGGGAGGGAGAGGGAGGCAGATGGAGAAGGGGAGGAGGAGGTGGAGGTGGGTGGGAGGGGGAAGGAGAAGGATGGGGAAGAGAGGGAGGAGGGAAAGAAAGAAAAAAGATGGAACAGGATAAAGACAACAAGGAGCTAGAAAGTAGAGGGGAAGAACTAAGACAATAGAAAAGAGAAGAGGAGAGGAGAAGGGAGGAGAGCAGAGGAGAGAAGAGAAGAGAAGAGAAGAGAAGAGAAGAGAAGAGAAGAGAAGAGAAGAGAAGAGAAGAGAAGAGAAGAGAAGAAAAGGGAGGAGTAAGAAGCAGGGAAGATGGGGAGGAAATGATTAGGACCTTGAACCTAAATAGTAAATCAGTTGTGATGTGTAAATGGAAGCAACAGAAAACAATTTTAAGTAAAAATATAATTTGTTCTCAAATTAATCATATATCCAAGCTTGAGGACTTCAACAGAGAACAGACTATAAAAAGGTGCAGTGATCATACGAAGTAGAACTGAATTCCTGTAGACAGTGATGCCACCATTTACAAGCATAGACTCTGAAGCTCATACCACTGAGAGTAGGAGTTCTGGAAACTTACTGGCCTTGAACTAAGCCTTATGGATGTTTTCTTTAAATTGTCAATTGTCAAATCAACATTCAGCCACAGAACGGCTGATTGGTAGAGGCTAAGATACAAGTCTATGAATTGGCTTTAACCTGAAAAAAGTAGTATTTCAAGTTTTCCTACCAGAGGAAATTTCTGTCTTTCACCAATTCTCAAAAGATGAGAACCTCCTCCAACAGAAGAAAATAATCCAAATGACAAGAATGACACGTGTTCTTTACAAGAAAAATGTATTCTATTCAGTGATTATCTAAGGTCTCTGGTGCTCTGGTGGTATAAGCCACAGGGAACTGCACTGGTAACCCCAAGGCAACATCTCTCTGGCCAATGGAACCCACTAGCTTCTCTGAAGGAGAAGGATAGACAATCTCTTGTATGATTTACGGCCTCTGAAGACTCACTAGGGCAGCTATGAGTTTGTTCTGACTTGGTAACAATGAGAAAGAGAGAGAGACTCGAAAGTTAAATTCTAACGAAAATTCAAACTGAAAGATTGGCAGTTTGGACCTATCCAGCAGTTCTAAGGGTAAAGACTCTGTAATCTGCTTTGGTCAAGACTGCAATCAGCAAAACGAATAAATGCTGGATAGACCCTGGGAAAAAGAATTTTCAGCAAGGTACAAAGATGTAAAGCATCCTTTTCTTTAATTTTGTAACTCTTTATTGTGGAATAGCTCAGAATGCCACTTCTGTTTTAGATGACAGAACTGATAATTGAGCAAGGAAACATAATTTGGATCATAACATTCTTGCTTTAATAAAAATTCCTTGAACCGTGAAAACAAAACCAAAACAAAACATACTTTAAGGGGAAGTTCTATTCCTCAACATGGAGTTGCTCTGAGAATTAAAAACTAACCCAGTGGCATGTAATAATAACAGATGGTACAAATGGCTTGTGCCTGATGATTAATTTAAAGGTAGATGGTTCAAACCCAGCCACTGAGATCACAGAAGACAAGACCTCACAATCTGCTTCTGCAATGATTATAACCAAGAAAAGCTCTCTGGAGCAGTTCTGTAACCACCTCAATGGTAACTAAAAGTAACAACAAAAGTGATAACATTGGGACAACAATGTGTCATTCTACAATAGTGACATGATCTAATTGATTGCTTACAAAGTTTGGTATACATTGTGTTTCACATTATTCTTTCTTCATACAACAATCATTCTCATGCACCCTATTTCATAAAATCATTTTTAGTGCTAAATTCAGGATCGTTTAGCCTGATGTCAAGGAGAGAGATCTGAGGCCAACCATCTGTCTTCTCTTCTCCACAGCAAGACAGAAAAAGCCAAGGCAGCTTTCACAAGCAAAACAGGCCCTTTGTCACCAGTCAGGAGGTGAAATAGCATGACTTTCTGACACCGGCTAAAATTTGACTGTAGGGTTCTTGCTCTCAGAGAGAAACAGGAAACATACTTCCTTATCAGCTGCAGCAAAACGAGTCCCCAATCTCCAGAGAGTGAACCTTGTACCAAGGCCCAAACATGCTGCACAGTTCATACGTGTTGTAATCAGGCCACTTGCAGTCACCCAGCTGGGAGGTGCAGTGCTTACTTCCTTGATCATTTCCAGTCTGCAGTCTGTAGCCAGAAGACGATTTACGGGGTGGGCGTGGGGGCCCTAACCATAACAACAACAACATTGACAAATGAACAGACTCAGACCAACTCTCTGACATTCTGGCACGACAATTTAGTCGTTGTATCCCCGCTGCTCAGAATAACTCCTTTGGCCCAAATAACTCCTCCTTTAAGATAATTTATAATGAAAACCGCACTGACCTCTGAGGTCAGGGAGCCACAGAGAGACCACATCCTTTGTTTTCGTTTCTCAGTTCCAAGTATCTTAAGCTGCCTATTATGCCTGCTTCCAAGACCTACAAATCGTCCTGAGTGATGAGGTTGTGCAAGAATGCTTCAATTGGCATTGAGCCTGCTCTGTCAATGCCAATGACTTAACGATTTTCTGATAAATCCAATACTTGCCCTCCAGGTCTGTCATGGGACCATGCCTGCCTCTAGGTTGGTAGAGGATGGTTGGCAAAGTGCTATGTTGGAGATTCGTCTAACCCCTGAGTGGACAAGTAGTGAATGGGACAGACCTCGGCCCAGCTGATAGGAAATGCTTTATGTCTCACCTGCTTTCTCTTCCTCTCCAACAGCAGATTGAGCAGAATCCTTGATGAGGCTTTTTTCTGCCTCCAGCACAGATGTTCTCACTCAGAAACCAATGTGGGCCTTTTTCTCAGAATGGAGCTGAGCGTGGTTGCCAGACAACCCTAACCGAATCTCGGGATATGCACATAAACAGTGGCTGTGAGTCAGCCTCTGCTGTCTTGCAGAAGGGGACTATCTTTTTAAAGAATATCTTAAAGACTTCTTAAAGATTTATCAAAGGCCCACTATTTTCAGAATTGCTGGCTTGGCTTATTTGTTATATTTCATTTGTTTTCCCCCAAGATCAGCTTATGCAATTAAGAATTCACATTGAAACTTCAGGATTAATCTTCAAAGGCAAAGAGACACAGATCATTTCTATAGAAAGAATTCATATTGGAGTTGTCTGAAGAGGAAGTATGGCTGTGGATTAAAAGGCTGAATCTTTGAGATGAATTTTTAACTAAAAACTTTTTTAAATGTGAGGCATTGGCAAGGTTTAACAATAGATAAAAGCTCAGGGTGCTGTTTTGTTTCTTTCCTGGTTTTTGTTCACCTGATTTCTTGATTTGAAGCTTTAAGAAATGCTACTTGATTCAAAATAGTCACCTTGGAGAATGAAAGAAGATGTGTATATCCTACTAAGGGTGAAAAAATATTAAAAGTTGTTAAATTTGGACATTGTCAGCTTGCTCTTGGGAACTTTTTGGGTTGTTGTTGTTATGTGCCTTTGAGTTGCTTGAGACTCATAGCGACCGTATGTACAGCAGCCCTAAATTCTGTTCTGTCCTGTGCCAATCACACTGTCTCTGACAATCCCATCCTGAGGTGAAAAAATATTAAAAGTTGTTAAATTTGGACATTGTCAGCTTGCTCTTGGGAACTTTTTGGGTTGTTGTTGTTATGTGCCTTTGAGTTGCTTGAGACTCATAGCGACCGTATGTACAGCAGCCCTAAATTCTGTTCTGTCCTGTGCCAATCGCACTGTCTCTGACACTCCCATCCTGATTATCCCAGTCACTGAATCAATCCACCTCATAGAGGGCCTTCCCCTCCTGCGCTGTCCCTCCACCCTCCCAAGCATGATGTCCTTCTCCAAGGACCTGTCTCTCCTCACAACATGTCCAAAGTATGTTAGGCAGAGCCTCAGAATCCTTGCCTCCAAGGAGCCACCCAGTTTAAGCCTTTCTAGGATGAATCTGTTTTCCTAGCAGTCCATGGTATTCTCAATACTCTTTTCCAGCACCACAGCTCAAAGGCATCAATTCTTCTTCTATCCTCCTTGGTCATTGTCCAACTCTCTGATGCATAACAAGTGATTGCGAAGACCATGGCCTGTATCAAACGGCACCTTAATCTCCAGAGTTACTTAGGATAAATCAATGAAATGTTACCATTTTATTTTGAGCAAATGTGAACCGAGTTAAGTAAGTCTGAAGGAAGAGATGATTTATCTTTGTATAGTTTTTTCTTTCTTTAATATAATGGAGGAGATGAAGTGGGGTCTAAGGGAGTTTCTTCCCTGAAGGAAAGTTCTTGAGAGCTTGTAGCAACGCCCCCTGCTATCTAGCCCCCCAGCCAGAGATGTTTCATCCACTTACTGAGAATAGGAAACTAGGAATGAAGTAGGTTCTGAAACTCAAATTAGTATAAACTGTGCATGTTTGTTTGGTGTATTATAAGCAATGAAAGCAGAGCAAACCAAGAGTTTGAAAGATGGCCATAGGGTTTGGATTCTGGGCTCAACCATGTATCTGTTGTTATTGTTGTCGCTTTGTGTCATTGAGTCAACTGTGGTGCATAGCAACCGTATGAACAATGGCTCTGAATCCTGCCTGATCCTGAGCAAATCTTACTGTCTGTGACACAGCTGCCCCTATTACCCCAGTCACCGTGTCAATCCATCTTCTCCAGGGTCGTCTTCTCCTGCGCTGTCCCTCCATCCTTCTAAGCATGATGTCCTTCTTTAAAAACTGGTCTCTCATATGCCATCCCCTTTTCCTTATGAATCAGGGTGAAGTCTCTCTCAGGGAGGAGTGATAGAGAATGGCAAAGGACACACTGACAAAGGAGATTAA
>NW_006400079.1:578128-601416 GCF_000299155.1 Elephantulus edwardii | reverse complement strand
TGGAGGAAAAAAAAACCCAAAAACAAAAAAACAACAAAACTGGTCTCTCCTGGAAACATGCCCAAAGTGTGTGAAATGGAGCTTCAGAATCCTTTTATCAAGAAGAAACTTGGTTTCACCCTCTCCAGGACATATCTATGTGTTCTCTTAGCAGTCCATTGTATGTGCAATGCTCTTCTCCAGCATCACGACTTAAAGATATTGATTCTTTTGTCATTTGGGTTTTCAGAAGAAAAATACAGATAACCAAATTACAAAGTGGGCAAAAGACATGAAAAGACTTTTCACAGAGGAAGATATTTTGGATGGGCAACAGACACATGAAGAAATACTCAAAATCACTGGCAATAAGAAAGATGCAAATCAAAACCACAATGAGATACCATCTCACCCCAGTAGCAGTGGCAAAGTTTAGCAGGAAAGTGAGCAACAAATGTTGAAAAGGATGTAGAGAGGTGGGAACTCACATACACTGTTTATGGGATTGTAAAATGGCATAACCACTCTGGAAGGAAATTTGGCCTTTCCTCAAAAAGTTGAACACAGAAATTCTGTATGACCTAGCTATTCCACTATTAGGAATATACCCTCAAAGGAACTAGAACTTAGACAAAAGGATTTGTACACCAATGTTTAAAGAAGCATTTCATTATTCACTAATGCAAAACCATAGAAACAGCCCAAATGTCCAACCACAACTGAATGGATTGAGAAATTGTGGTGCATTCACATAATGGAACACTACACAGCACTCAGAAGCAATGATATTTTTTAAAAATACTATATAACTCGGAGAGCATTATATTGCGTGAACTAATCCAGTCTGATAAGGACAAACACTGCCTAAGACCATTTCTGTAAAAATAGAATGTTAACTAGTACATTGACAGAAAACTGCCAGAAGTGCCAATTGGGATTAAAAGAGAACTCAACCCAAGATAGTGCCCAAGGAAGAGCGTGTATCTCTCTTTCATCAACCAAGAAATCTTCAGATAAACTCCATGCTGCAACTGTGCTCAAAGTGGCTCTTGTGAAATTCTCTTTATCAAAACCCCCCTATGTTCTCAAGTTCCAGGGTTTGTGCAGGCCAGTTCATGTATGCTTTGTCAATTGTAAGTCAGGGCCCCTAACCAGTCCAATTGAAGGTCAGAATGGAAGGAGGGCTGGGAAGGTCAAGTACAACTACAGGATAAAAGTCCTTGCTGGCAATCTCTTTTGTTGTTATTTTGTTGTTACGTTGAGGTAGAACTGATCGAGGAAATTGAAGGGAGGAGAATCTCCCCTTTTTCTTTCTCAGAGTAGCTTTTGGATTCAAATCTTACGTTGTTATGTTGGCTATGCAATTCCTTACCACTGTGACACCAAGGAGCTCTGGTGGCCTGTTTTTGTTGTGTACTGTCAAGTTAGAAATGACCCATCACCGACGCTCCAGTGGGTTTTCAGAGGTAGTAAATCTCATTGAAAGATTAGCTCATGTTTCTCTCTGAGCAGCTAGACACTTGTACCTTTGTTTCGGCAGCACAAACGCATTGTCAACTCAAAGGCATGTGGTTTGAATCCGACAACTGCTCCATGGGAGAAGATGGGCCGGTGAACTCCTGTGTAATTTACTACCTTTGAAAATTGCTCGAAGGTCAGCTCTGAGTTGGTTCAGATTTAATCGTACACAATAATGAACCACTAGAGGCTGATTCAAACCTTATGTACAAAAGAACAAATTCTGCCTCTTCCTGTGCCATTTAAGTGACTTCTGTGCTTTCATACACTGTTCTAGTCAGTGTGAACATCCTTTAAGAAAATTACAAACCTGACCTCTCCTTAGCCACTTAGGCATGCAATCCTACTAGCCACTTGGCAGACCAATCATTTTGGGGAATTGTAAACTCACGTTGGTTTTTATCATAAGAAATTATGTGGAACAAAATTTCTTATGTGGAAAGGCCACCTCAGAACAACCCATTACATCAGATTCGTTACATTTTCTAGAAATTAATGTTTTTTTAAGTTGGGAGAATTTATAATCAATATCTATATAAAATTGGAAGATAGGAAACACAGGCACATTCCTTTTGGATAGTGATGGCCCAGGGTGAGAAGCAGCTGCCCACTCTGGATGGGATTTGTGGTTTCTAAGACACCACGAATTTTATAATTCCCATTTTCTCTCTAACATTGAGGCTGAGTAAGAGAAACTCTATGAACTTTGATAAATGTCCATAGCTGTAGAGAGGCTTCAGGCCTTTTGTTCATAGGGTTGCCATGAGTCCTGCTGCCCTTGAAGGCAATCAATAACAACAACAACAAGATTAATAGCGGTCACTTATCATCATACCAGCTCAATCACATGATTGCTACACCAGTCCTAACTCTTAGAAAAAGAAAAAAAGGCATTGGGAATATATCTCTGCTTCTCACGCCTCTACTAGAGAATTGTGATGATCAGTGGTAAAGAGTTGTGCTGTCAGCCCAAAGACATGCAGTGCGAATCTACCAGCTTCTCCAAAGGAGAAATAGGGACTGCCTCCTCTCCACGTATTTATAGCCTTGGAAAACCCTATGGAGGATCAGCTGAGTTCTAACATGATGGCAATCAGCAAGCACCTGTCACTACTAAAAGGAAAATAGCAAATGCTATCTCATGCAAAAATAATTATATCATTAAACAAAGATTCTCACCACTGGGCCGATTGGCAGTATCATGACGGATGGTGAAGAGATTAATATTGTTGTCAGCTTCTGTTTCCTTGGCCCTACAATCAACACTTTTGGTACCAGCAGCCAGGAAATTAAGAGATGAATAGTACTGGGAAAATCTGTTGTCAGAGACCTCTCCAAGGTACTGAGGAACAATGATGTCAGTCTGGAGAATAAGGTGGGCCTGATACAGGCCATGGTCTTTGCAATTACTTGCTATGCATCAGAGAGCTGGGCAATGACTAGGGATGAGGAAAGGCGAGTTGATGCCTTTGAGCTGCGGTGCTGGAGAAGAGTATTGAATATACCATGGACTGCTAGGAGAACAAACAATTTTGTCTTGGAGAGGGTGAAGCCAGGCTGCTCCTTTGACTCAAGGATTCTGAAGCTCCATCTGACATACTCTGGACATGTTGCGAGGTGGGACCAGTCCTTGGAGAGGGACGTCATGCTTGGGAGGGTGGAGGGACAGTGCAGGAGGGGAAGACCCTGGATGAGATGGATTGATTCAGTTACTAGGGTAATGGGGCTAGGTGTGTCAGAGAAAATAATATTGGTAAGGGATAGAGCAGGGTTTAGGGCTGTTGTACATAGGGTCGCTATGAGTCACAAGCGACTCAACGACACATAACAACAAAGAATAATTGTTGTTATTTATTGTCAAGTAAAGGCTGACGCATAGTTGACCCTCTAGTAAATATTTCAAGGCTGTAAATTCCTCCAGGATGAAATGGGCCATCTTTCTCCTGCAGAGAGGCAGGTGAATTAGAACATCCTGTCTCTGAGTAAGCAGTGTACTTCTTTATGAAGCCACCAGAGCCCCCTTATAGGGAGATGACAGAGTATATTTCTTCAGGGAAACAAATATATTTCTGTATTTTTAAGTAAGCAAATGCTCACCTTGCTTTACTCATGTTTCCATGTGGCTGCTGTAGACATTCAAGATTTTTTTTTTCTAAACACTGGGACAAGGTGTGTCATTGATTACATTTTATCCTTAAATGCCCAGAACCCCTTGGAAGTACGACTATCAGATAAGTTTTCTGAATGGTGTAGAATGTCACTGGAGGCTGTGGCAAGCTTTACCCAGTCCTCAGGGACTTTCAGAAAGTTTTGGATTTCTTTGTGTTATTCGTAAGTCTCTTATATTCCAAATTAAAGGGATGTGCATTACATTTTAGTGGATTTAAGCTTATGAGTCCCCGTAACAGGCTCTAAACTGTCAAATCTTTGGATCATACGTGAGAAGTAAATTTCCATTTTAGGAATTTTTTGATTGTGTCCTTTGCATTTGCTCGGGCATTAGATTTAAGAGATAAGAAAAGAGGTTAACAGCACAGAGGTTTTGATATCCATATCAGCAAAGATGTGAGGTTGGTGATCTGGGAAGGAGTGCGGGCAGTACAGTGATTAAAGTGTTTCCTAATTTAAAAAAAAAAAAGATCAGTGGTTTGAATTTACTAGACATTTAATGTGAGAAAAACATGGCAATGTGCTTCTTGTAAGGGTTGGAAATCCATGAGGCAGTTCTACTAAGTTCTTACAAGTTGCTCTCCGTTTGGGCCAATTCAAGGCCTTTGGTTTGGCGTTTCACTCTGGTTTTGTCATTTTTGGAGCCATTTTGGTCAAATGACTTTGTAAAACTCCTGAACTTCCCAAAAGTCCAGCATGATACACAATTTCAGTTGTCAAAATGGGATTGAAAAACAAAACCCAGAGACTTCCTTGTCTTGACACTGTCCAAAAGTTTTAAATGTTTTTTTTCACTGTGATAGAATGGCTACAGTGTGACCCTGAAGTGGAAATAGATCCAAAAAATTCTTCTCCTTCAAAACATAACATCAAAGAGTTTTAAAGTAAGGTTTATGCTGGTTCCACCCACCAGACAATTAGATTTTTGGAAGGTACAAAGCGCCCTATAGATGTAAAATAATGAAGAAAAAAAAATACACAATGTTTAGAATTTTGACAAGTGAATATATGAAACATGAATAAAAGATACAGTTTTACAATATGTGGCTTGCAAAGTCCATTTTCATCTCTTAGGGAAGAAAAAAGTGTTTACATGTGAATATGAGGCTAGGCTGGTATAAGGCTTATGACATTCTTTATTTGGTGACAAATGGTGCATTTTGCATTCTTGCTGTTCCTCTCAGAGGTGTACACACCTGCACAGAGATAATGTTGTGAATAATTCACAGATTATATTGTTAATTGTATAGACCACATCTTCTCTCACGGCCACTAGCCAGACCAGTGGAGTGAACACTGTCCTATTTCTCCTGTCCTAAGTTGCAGAATTCTATATAGAGCTTCTGTCCACCTAAGATTGTGTCCCAATCTCTTTGCATAATCTTCTATGGTGTAATTTTATTTCTTTTTTTGTCTTGATTTGGTAAATAATTTTAAGGAATAATTGCTGATACAGACACAAATTGTTGGTGTGTGCCATCTCATCAGAACTAACCCATAGCTGACCCTTCAGTGGGTTTTCAGAGGCAGTTAATTGCACAGGAGGAGGTTGCCCATCCTTCTCAAGCAGAACAGCTGGGGGATTTGAACCCTGTGCCTTCGAAATAGCAATAAAACTTCTTACCACTAGGCCACCAGAATTCCCCAACTGCCAAAACAGACACAGATAGTAGTACATTAAAAGGTGGAGAGGGGAGGAGAAAAAAAAAAGGGAAAAAGAAAGGCTTCCCAGTTATTGTTTTAATGCACAATCTCTCCATATGAGTGGAACTGCTCTTTGGCTGCCATTTTTACAAACGCAACTTGTCGGGTATCAGGTCTTTTTTTGCTCAGTGCTGCTACGTGGGTTCAAAACATAAACTGTAGTGTTTTAGTTACTACAAAAGTACCAAGACATAGTGCAACAATGAATGAATGGAAACCCAAAATCTCTGTAAATGTTTATGAAAATTAATAAAATATAATTATGTTGTTAAAAAAAAAGTACCAAGACAGAAACAATGATATCACATATATAGACACAAATTTATAAAAGTTCAACACTTTCAGGGATTTGATACCTTAGGGATTTGGTAGCAGGGCTGCTAAGCAGGGAATTGAGGGTGTGGATTCTGTGCGTGTTGTGGTTGGATGTCATCGAGTTGACTGTGACTCGTATCAACCCCATGAACAACACAGATCAGAACCTCGCCCCGTGTTGTGCTATTCCCACAATCTCTGATACGCTCTAGCCCCTTGTTACATTTTCTCTGCCAGTTCATCTTGTTAAGAGCCTTCTTTCTCTCACTTTTCCCCAGCATGTCTTTTTTCCAAGCACTAGCTTCTCCTGACAATATGCTCAAAGTTTGTGAGACAAAGTTCCATCATCCTTGCCTCTGAGGAACACCCTCGATGCAGTTCCTCCAAGACAGACTTGTTTGCTCTTTTGAGAGTCCGTGAGTTTTCAGCACTTTTCTCCAACAGCTCTAGCAACACCACCATTCAATTATTCTTTAATTCTTATTTATTGTCCAACATTCAGGTACATAAGAAGCTAGTGAAAAGACCATGGCATAGACCAGGCACATCTTAGTCTTTTGTTTTCTTGCAGTCTGTGCATAATACTCAGCTAGTGAGAACTGAAATTAGAACACAACTTGAGTTTTGCGCATGATGTCCTGTGCCCTGGGTGGTTACACAAAATGCAAGAGGTGTTTTTTTTTTTTCTTTTTTTCTTTCTTTGAATAAATGTACTTCTACCATTTGGTAATTTATTAGGAAAGCCTGAATATGTCCAGGTGATCCTTTTTTGTTCATTCTTTTCACCTGAAAGCATCTGTCTTTCTAATGTTCACAAAATTGCTTGGAAGGATTGTTGTTGTTGTTATGTGCTGTTGAGTCGTTTGCGACTCATAGCGACCCTATGTACAAGAGCCCTAAACCCTGCTCTATCCTGTGCGAACCTCACTGTCTCTGACCCATTCATTCCCACCACCCCAATCACAGTATCGATCCATGTTATCGAGGGTCTTCCTCTCCTTCGCCGCCCCTCCACTCTGCCAAACATCATGTCCCTCTCCAAGGACCAGTCCTTCCTTGCAACATAAAGTATGCCAGACGAAGCTTCAGAATCCTTGACTGCAGGGAGCATTCTGACTTCAACCTCTCCAGGACAAACCTGCTTGTTCTCCTAGCAGTCCATGGTATATTCAACACCTTTCTCCAGCACCACAGCTCAAAGGCATCAGTTCTCTTTCTATCATGTCCAATCACTGTCCAACTCTCAGATGCATAGCACACAATTGCAAAGACTATAGCCTGGATCAGGCACACCTTAGTCTCCATCCCGATGTCATTACTCTTCAGTACTCTGGAGAGGACCCTGACAATTTGCTTTCCGAAAGCAATTCTTCTCTTGATTCCCTGGCTGATGGTACCAAGAGTGTTGACTATGGAGCCAAGTGAACTAAAACTGTTAACTATCTCAATCTCTTCAACATCCATACTGATACTGCCAAGGCTGTAGTCCTTGACCTTCTTCAGCAAGCACTTCAGGTCCTCCTCCGTTTCAGCAAGTAGGGTTGTGACATCTGCATAACGCAGATTGTTGATGAATTTCCACCAATCCTGATGCCACATTCCTTCTCGTACAGCCCACCGTCTTGGATGATCTGTTTTGCATACAGATTGAAAAGGTATGGAGACATCCTTGGCAGACACCCTTCCTAATTTTAAGCCATGCTCTGTTCTGATGACTGCCTCTTGGTCCAAGTATAGATTTTGCATTAGTACAATCAAATGTTCTGAGATTCCCATTCTTCTCAGTCAGCCACAGCTTGTTGTGATCCACACAGTCAAAAGCCTTTGCAAAAGGCAAAACACAAATCAGCTGCCTGAAGTCAACTGCAAGTCATGACAACCCTAAGTGTGTCAGAGCAGAACAGAGGTCAACAGGGTTTTCAAGGATTGATTTTTCTGAAATAGAACACCAGACCTTTCTTCATTCAAAGCACTGGATAGATTGCAACTCCCAGTGTTTCAGAAAATAGCTGAATGCATCAGCCATATACCAATCAAGGTTTTCCTGTACAGAATTTTGTTGTTGTGTAGGCATCATCACATTTGAACTGATTCATAGCTGACTCTCCAGGGGGTTTTCAGAGGTGATGCATTACATGGGAGGAGATTGTCTATCTCTCTCCTGTTCAGCAGCTGCTGATGGATTCGAACTGCATGCCTCTGAGTTAGCAGCACAACTCCTTACGGTTAGGTCACCAGAGCTTCATCCTAGGGTAAAACTGTCCTAATAGATGAAATTGCTTTAACATTATATAGGACAACCTAGGAGAATTGGAATATCGCATGTAGGCAAATATGGCTAGCCCTGACATGGGAATGCATGCATGTAAGAAAATCATATTCTTCCAATAATTACTTAGGAAAATCTGTCATTAAGTGTCTTTTTTTTTTTTTTTTTTTGCTCTTGGGATGTTTTGTTTTGATTTTTTTCCACCCAGCAAATGCTCAGTAAATGTTTATTTCCAGTTTCCTATTTAGAAAGCATTCAGCCTCTATGAGCAATTTACTTTGGCCATAACAGTGGGGAGTTTTTCCTCCTACTAGTTTATTTAAAAAATTTGAATACAAATTTGAACACATTCTTTCAATTTCCCTCACCCTCCCCATCAAATTGTACAACGCAATGATTAATCACCCCTCCCCCGACACATCCACATCCCTCTGCTTCCAGCCTCCTCCACCCCTCCTGGATCCTTATACTCATTCTACAATAATGGTTTTACACAATATTTATCCTTATGGGACTGAGTTCACTCAGCTTAATGCTTTCCAGTCTCTCCCAAGTTAGCTAATAATTTACAAAGTTATTGCTCCTACGTACTGCATAGTATTCCATCATGTGAATGTTCCATAATTTCTCAATCCATTAGTTTTTGGTTGGGCATTTGGGCTGTTTCCATGTTCTTGTGATGGTGAATGATGCTGTTGTGAACATTGGTGTACAAATCTCAGTTTGTTCCTCCCTTCTCATATTCTCAGGATATATTCCAAGGAGTGGAATAGCTGGATCATATGGAATTTCTGTGTTCAGCTTTTTGAGGAAGCAGCAAACTGCCTTCCAGAGTGGCTGTATCATTTTACAATCCCACCAAGAATGTATAAGAGCTCCTTTCTCACCACATCCTCTCCAACATCTGTTACTTGCTGCCCTGTTAAACTTTGCCACTGTTACTGGAGTGAGATGGTACCTCATTGTGGTTTTGATTTGCTTCTCTCTTATTGCCAGTGATTTGAATATTTGAAAGTCATTAAGCGTCTTCGATCAGTATTGACTCATAACTAGCCTATGTCCAGCACAACACAACACAACACAAGACAACCAGTCCAGAGCCATCGTCACTGTTGCTGCTTTTCTGTGTCCATTGTTAAAGACACTTTGTCAATCCCTGTCATCTAGGCTTTTGCTCTATTTTGCTGACCCTCTTTCAAGTATGATGTCCCTTTCCAGGGACTGACCCTTCCTGATCACATTCTCAAGGCTATGCCTTCCTTGTTACCTTCGATCCTGAAAAGCAATCTAATCATACTTCTTTAAAGACAGGGTCTGGTATATTCCATATTCTTCAGTAATAGCATAATGCAAACACATCAATTCTTCTTTGATCTTCCTTGCTCAGTACTCAGTTTCACAGGCATATGAGGTGACGGATTTTTAAAAAAAAAGGAAAACTGAAGGATATGAAGATAGACCATTTGGGAGGCATCTGTGCAGTGCCTAGGCTCATGGAAAGCTCTGGGTCCATGTCTATTTCAAGCACTAAAGTCCCTTCACCTTCCTATTCTCCTCACCTCTTTAAAATCAACATACACAATAAGGTAGAGCTTTAATTGGGTGAATATGCTCAAAAATACATCTGAGAGAAACAAACATAATAGACTGTATCCTATCACTGCCACTAATGTCATTGTTATATGCCATTGAGTCGCCTGCGACTCATAGTGACCTTATGTACAACAGCTCTGAAGTCTGCCATGTCCTGAGCCAGTCTTACTATATCTGACACACCGATCCCCACTGGCCCGATAATTCTATCAATCCATCGCATCCGGTGTCTTCTTTGTCTGTGCTGTCCCTCCAGCCTTCCAAGCATGATGTCCTTCTCCAAAGACTGGTCTCTCCTGGGCACATGCCCTAAATATGTGATATGAAGCTCTAAAATCCTAGCCTTCAAGGAGACACTTGGTTTCACCCTCTCCAAGACAGACCTATTTGTTTTCTTGTCAGTCCATGGTATGTTCAAGACTCTTCTCCAGCACAACCACTCAAAGGCATTAATTTTTAAGTCATTGTCCAGCTCTCTGATGCATAGCCACTAATAGGTAGTTTGAAAGAAAAGATTGTCATTTATGATTGAAATAGCTCCATAAAACATTTTCTGGTCTATGCATAAAGGAAATGAGAAGTTATGTACCTCAGCAATCACAATTTCAGTTTTCCAGTATTAATAAAATTCCTGAAGTTCAAGATTAAGGTTTTCATTTACCTCAGAAAGTGTGTGTGTGTGTGTGTGTGTGTGTACTGTATGTACTCGTGGACGTCCCTATGTCTGTGCTTCCACACACATACCTTCAACGGCTGGAAACCTCCATGCAATCTAGCTTTGTCTGTAGGGCACTCTAGAATCTAGAGGGAAGGGATTTCAAAAAGTCAGAGACAAAAGCAGGCCCAGGCTTTCTGGGACACTCAGCCAACTTCTGGTTGTCTCTGCCAGATATTAGTGAGGGCTGTTTGTCCTTCCTGTGTGCTTCCTTGAGTACAAAACTAAAGCCAAAAGTCAAGGGAAGTTTTCTTCCAAATTGTACAAGTACTTCTTTGAGAACCGTTATAATAGTTAAAGCAGTCCAAGTCCCAAGACTGGGTTTGGATCTGAAAACTGTTTCCCTGGAACAGTGTGTTCAGAAATGTGTTTTTCATTACAAGGCTGACCACCTGCATCTTCTTACGCTGTCCTGGGGAGGCTGAGTAGGAAGTGGTTGCAAGAGGACCACAAAAAGGGGGTAGTGTACATTATTACCTGAAGAAAGATGGCTAGGAGGGAAAGAGAGAGAAAGAGAGAGAGAGAGAGGGAGAGGAGAGGAGAGGGGAGAGGGGAGAGAAAAAGAGGAGAGGAGAGAGAAGAGTGGAGAGAGGAGAGAGAGGGGAGAGGAGAGAGAGGGGAGAGGAGAGAGAGGAGAGAGTAGAAAGAAAGGAGAGAGAGAGAGAGAAGGGAGAGGGGACAGGGGACAGGGGAGAGAGAGAAAAAAGAGAGAGAGCGAGAGTAAGGAGGGGGAAGAGGGGGAGAGAGAGGAGAGAGAAGAGGAAAGAAGAGAAGAGAAGAGAAGAGAAGAGAAGAGAAGAGGAGGAGGGGAGGGGAGCGGAGGGGAGGAGAGAGGCAAAGAGAGACAGAACCGATCTGCTGTGTGTTGGACAGTGTAGATATGAGGAAGAGATTAGATGCACAACTTAAAACAAGCCACTGCCATCAAGTTGATCCTGACTCACATGACCTTCCTTCAGGTTTCTGGAACTAGATCACTTAAGGAGACTCTAGTTCATTTCCCCCCCCCCCCCCCCCCACCCCGTAGAGCCACTGGCAGATTCAAACTCCTGACCTTTTGGTTAGCAGCCTGACACGTTATGCACTGCTTCACCAGGGCTCTTTTTAAACACCTACTTGACTGTGAAAAATACTTGAGGTCAAATGGGGAGATTTGAATATAGATTGAGAGATTTATTCTCAAGTTTCTAAATGTGATATTTTTAATATGTAGGGAGAATCTCTTGAGAATACTACATTTTTTTTTCTTTTTAATTTAATTTCTATTTAGGGATAAAAAATAGAACAATTTCATTTACATTGAAATCTAGACATTAATCTAGAAGCTAGGATTGAAAATCCAATAAAACTTACACTCATCATTGTTGATTAGGAACCAATTCATAACTGACCCTTCCGTGGCTCTTTGGAGGCGGTAGATGACACAGGAAGAGACCTCTTGTCCTGCAGAGCTACGTGTGGGTCTGAACCACTTGGGACATAACACCTTTACCTTAGTGGTGCAATAGACAAGAAAAGAAAATAAAAGGCACCTAAAATGTCAAAAAAGTGGTAAAACTTGTTGCTATATGCAGATGATTTGATAATATACACAGAAAACACCTGTGGGATCTCATAAATCAGTTTAGTAGAGTTGAAGGATATAAGATCACTAAACAAAAATCAGTGGGATTCCTCTATGGTAACAAAAGAAACACAGAGATTGCAACCAAGAAAGCAATTGCATTTCCAATAGTCAATCACAAATTGAGATACTTTGGAGCAAACCAAACTAAAGACACAAAGACCTTTATAAAGGAAACTACAAAATGCTACTATGAGAAACAGTAGCAGGCTTAAATAAATGGGAAAATATTCTTGTTCACGGATAGGAAGGCTCAATATAGAGAAATGGCAATCCTACACAAAGCAATCTACATGCTTAATGCAATTCAAATGTTGTTGTTGTTATGTGCCATCGAGTCGCCTGCAACTCATAGCGACCCTATGTACAACAGCCCTAAACTCCTCTCTGTCCTGTACCAATTGCACTGTCTCTGATACTCCTGTCCCAATTATCCCAGTCACTGAATCAATCCACCTCATAGAGGGTCTTCCTCTCCTGCGCTGTCCCTCCACCCTACCCAGCGTGATGTCCCTCTCCAAAGACTGTCTCTCCTCACATGTCCAGAGTATGTTAGACGGAGTCTCAGGATCCTTGCCTCCAAGAAGCAGCCCGGTTTAACCCTTTCCAGGACAAATCTGTTTGTTTTCCTAGCAGTCCATGGTATTCTCCATACTCTCCTCCAGCACCACAGCTCAAAGGCATCAATTCTCCTTCTATCCTTCTTGGTCATTGTCCAACTCTCTGATGCATAACAAGTGATTGTGAAGACCATGGCCTGTATCAGACGCACCTTAGTCTCCAGAGAGACACCATTGCTCGTCAGTACTTTGGAGAGGTCCCTAACAGCACAGAAAACACCTGTGGGGCCTCATAAATCAGTTTAGTAGAGTTTAGAAGGATATAAGATCACTAAACAAAAATCAGTGGGATTCCTCTATGGTAACAAAAGAAACACAGAGATTGAAACCAAGAAAGCAATTGCATTTCCAATAGTCAATCACAAATTGAGATACTTTGGAGTAAACCAAACTAAACACACAAAGACCTTCATAAAGGAAACTATAAAATGCTACTATGAGAAACAGTAACAGACTTAAATAAATGGGAAAATGTTCTTGTTCAGGATAGGAAGGCTCCAATATAGAGAAATGGCAATCCTACACAAAGCAATCTGCATGCTTAATGCAATTCAAATACATACGTCAAATTCATTTTTCAAAGAAATAGAAAAGGCAGTTCATATGTTTGTTTGGAGACAAAAGAGATCCCAAATATGCAAAGCACTTCTGAAAAAAAAAATGAGGTGGGAGGCATAGCACTCCCTGATCTCAAAACCTACTCACCGCTGCAACAACCAAAACAACATAGTATTGGTTCAATAGCAGACACATAGACCAATGACACTGAATTGAGAACTCAGAAATTAACCCATCTCCCTAGGTCAGCTGGTGTTCGACAAGGAAACAAAGCCTATCAAATAGGGAAACTACAATCTCTTCATCAAAAGGTTCTGGCAAATCTGACCTTCTGTGTGCAGAAAGCTAACATAGGATCCACAGCTCACACCATATGTAAAAATCAACTCAGGAAGGATTCTTATCTTGAATGAGGTCATGACCTAGAGGTTGTTGTTGTTGATTGCCATTGAATATGACTAATAACGGTTCTACATAAGACCTAATGTCTTTCCATAATTTTGTCATTGTTTCTCCAAGTTCATAGAGTTTCCATAGGCAGGTGGTTTAGCAATTGGATGCCACTCCTGTTCTATACTTTGCCTTTTCTCCCAGGATAACTGTTAATTGCTTTGGACATTTTTTCCTCTTTCTCTAGATCTCGTGGAGGAAAGATTCAAGCAACATTAATAATCTGTGGAAAGAAAATCAAACACAAACCTCTGATATGACATTTCCAAATTTTATCTTGCCATAATTCATTTGGATTTAGATGTTCCTTTTTACAGATACAGATTTTACAGAGAGATGGTGTTTCTGTGAAGGAGAGGATATAAATATGACCCTGTTATTATCTCTTTAATCTATCAACCAAGATACAAATAGGTTTCAGCCTATAAATAATAATAAAGGTAGATTTTTCTTTTTCAACCTAAAAGTTCTGTTAAATTTCCATGGGCTGCTTGAAATTTATATTCATCATGGAGCAAAAATGCATATGAAAATCCAAAATAAGAAGGTTATTAATTTATGCTTGCAATAATATTTATTGAGGTTTTACCGAGTCTCTAGTTACTCAAAGAAATTGTGGTAATTTAGAGTCTGCCCTTTTGCAGTTCACAGACTATTGCTGAGAAAACAGTTGTTAACAAAGCTATTATAATAAAATATGATGACAGTTATGACTGGGAAAATATATGGCTGCAAGAGTTTTTGGAAGGGAAGTGAAATTTGGTTTAAAAACTAAAGTAGAGAAAGGACACAGAGAGAAAACAGGATGTGAAAGGTCTTGAGTCTAGAAAGACTCTAATATAAAAGGAACTGAATTTCATCATAGTTAATGAATAGTCATGTCTCAAATAAGAAAAAAAAGGAGCCAACACTGAACCTTAAGGGACATTCTTAGCATTTGGTGATTTTTCTCAGACACTGGGAGGCCATTTCCTGGTTTTATGTAACTCTTAAAAATGCATTAGTTTGTGGCGATTGATAGCAAATTAGAAGTTTAGAGGACAGTTTGTGGCAAAAGACAACTAAACCAAAAGAAGACAGGTTTGAGAGACATTTATAAAGCATAACAAGAAAAGTTAGATCAGCAAGTCAGCACACCAAAACCTTGCTCATTGCTATCCAGTCAGGATCAACTCATAGCTGAGCTTCTAGCCAGTTTTCAGAGGCTATAAATTGCGTGGGGGAAGAGTTCCCATTTTTCTCCTGCTGAGCAGCTGGTGAATTCAAACTGCTTGCCTTTGGGGTAGCAGTGAAACTCCTTTCCCACTAGAGCACCCCTCAAGGCCTGCTGATGGATTAGATATGCATTAAATGAAAGTGGCTTCAGAGAAATCCTTGGAAAGAGAGAATTTCCAGAAGGAGAAAGTGCTTAATGTTCAATGTTGCTGAAGAGCCTGTAAGAGAACTTTCTAGAAGCTAACATTGAGAGATTGGTTAAGAAGAGTTTGGTGAATTGGTAGAGTTGTGTGCTATTGTGTGGTTGCTATTGTTGTTGTGTGTTGTTGTGAGCTCTCGAGTCAGAACTGACTCATAGTTAACCCTCTAGTGGGTTTTCAAAGGCAGTAAATCACTTGGGAGGAGATTGCCCATCCTTCGGTGGAGCCGCTGATGGATTTGAACCGTGTGCCTCAGGGATGGCAGTCCAGCTTCTTACCATTAGGCCGCTCCAGCTTCCTTGAGACCTATTAGTTTGACACAAAGGTCAATCATAAAGTCAGACGAATTGGGTACAGGAGTAACAGAACCACGTACAGCTAGCTACCCAGTCAAAACGTCTGTTTGACTTTCCACATTTTTTCCCCACACTTTAAAATGCCTACCCTAGAGAGTGAATCCAAGCTGTCACAAAAGAGAGCATTTCAAAGACAATTCAGTTAGGTCCACAATTGAGAATGCTGACGTGAGCTGAATTTGTAGAGACCTTTTTTATTTTTTTTCTGAATATAGACAGAGAGAAATCTGGATAAACATTGGGTTGTCTTTCTGTTCAGCTTCCTGGCTTGGGCAATCATCTGGCCTGGGAGGGAGGGAGCCACTGTAAGCCCAACTGTACTCTCACAGCATAGATTTTGTGCCAAGTGTTGCTTCCAGCCTGCTTCCGAGCTGGTATCTGCTGGAGTGTGACTCCAGCTAAGGTGTCTGGTGAGTTCTTGACTGTGGACTTGATGGCAGCCCTTCCAGCTTTGCTGTGTGGACTGTCATATGATTGTCATTTTCAACAAGTGAAACAAAATTGTAAGTAAAATACTGTTCACAAGAAGAAAACAAGTTTATTACTAGGGTGGTCATCTCTCTGAAAGTTCAGCCACTTTTAGTGAAACAAAGGATTGAAAAAATGCATCCCTCAAGACTGATAGTTCAGAACTGATTATAATAGATGCAGTTTAAGATGTTTCTCAATAATCTCATAATTTCTAATATATTTCAGAGTAATGGTTTAGGATATGGGTGTCAAAATTGGAAAATTATCAGGTTTAAGTTAATATGAATTCCATGAAGTCTTTTTACAAGTGACCTTTTGCACATGTCAAATGCCTGCTTTGCTTTTGCATTTTTAACAGTCTTTTGGGATTAGATTACAAACCATCTCTGTTTCTCTGGACCAGCATCACCACGGGACTATCTCTGAAGAACTGCAGCCTTTCAATTAGACACCCACACTTGCTGCTCTATTGCCCCAATCTGAAAACAATGAGGCAATTCATGGCTCAAGCATCTGCCAATGGGTAGAAAATATCAGTCCCCAGCTGAAATCTTCAAATAAGAGAGCCTTTCAAAGTTCGTCTAATAATCCTCAACTCACCCACAAGAACAGAGACCATTTCCTGGCTGGGAGAACGGGCTGGAAGGGGAGACAGGAGGAAGGGAAAGTGAAAAACTGTTTTCTTGTGTTTCAAGTCAACGATAAGCAAATGGGCAGGCGCAGGTCTTGTTCAAACAGTCCACATGCTGGCTGGCTGGGGAGCTTGTATCCAGCAGCGGGGAAGTCCTTGGGTGTCAGCCTCTTCGTGCCTTATCATGTTCAAAGTGGATTAACCTCAGTGAGCAGTGATCTGTTTCTCTAACAAGTCTTGACAGCTAACAAGTCTTCCTGCCGCACGAGGCTGAGGGCATTACTGCCATTGAATTTTAAGCTTTGATGACTCAGTGTGCTGAATACTTACCCATAATAACAAGACAGACACAAATTCAGCATCCCAGCCTCTTGGTTTTTCAGTGCCCAGCACAAGCTATTTATAATTTCCAAGCACTTGTTCTCTGCTGAGGTTATAATTTCAATCTACTTGGCAGTCCACTGGCTACATGTTTGTTCTTCCCATTGAAGGGTAAACTTCTCAAGCACAAGAATGTGTGATCTAACATTTTATTCCCAGCACCAGTACTTTAATACTTGGAATGGTGTAGGTGTTCAATAAATTGCTTCTGAGTGACTAAATGCATGGAAATAACTTCTGCTTGTAAGAACAACTAGAAAACCACTCCTAAACAGATATTAAAATTATTTTATTGGAGATACTTTTAATCTATTTTCCTTTTGACAGATTCTATTTCTTGAGGAAAGACAAGCATATCTCTTGTGGCTACTATGACATGGTCAATTATTATTTCAGAACTTGTTAAGTCGAAGTCCTTAACCACTCAACCACTGTAAGACATATTGTTGCATAATATTAGCCAACAGGAAACCTTAGAAGTTTCTAAGAAGCATGTTATTCTGCTAAGCAAAAGTCTGTGTATCTCCAGTGGTTCAAATCCACCAGCAGCTCCTTGGGAGAAAGATGATCTGTCTCCATCTATCTAGATTTATAGGCTTGGAAACCTGATGGAGGGCTGCTATGAGTTGAAATTAACTGTGGAAATGAGTTTGAGTTTTTTTAACGATTAAAAATCACACACACACACACACACACACACAATGTCTTACTGAAAGTGAACTTGAATTAAAAGCAAACTAGAAGTCAGGCCTCATTCTTTCAGTGACTACATCAGGACACTACTTAATAAATAAATAACAAACTCAGAAGCATACAATTCTTCTCCCCAACTCTCTATATTTCAAGACTGGACAGAGCTGGACTGAAAAAAAAGAAAACACACCAAAACCAACTATACAAGAACTCTTAGTTATAACGAGCACCCACGAAAGCTATCTTTCTGTGTTTTTTCCTAAGACTTTCCTAATTAATTTGAACAAACACCCCATAAGGAGTTCCCACGATGAATTAAAGAATCACAGAATCTCAGGACTGGGAAACTCTGAAGATTCCTGTGGCACCTTTTCTTAGCCAAATCTATTTGGCCTCCACTGCACAGGGATTTACAGGCAGAGAAAATAATAACTACTGGCTTTAGTGGTAAGGAGCAGATTTCACAACTCAAAGGCACATGATTTGAGTGCCCCAGGTGCTCCATGGAAGAAAGATCAGCGATCTCCTCCTGTGTGATTTCCTGCCTCTGAAAATCCACTGGAGGGTCAGATATGTGTCGATTCTGACAGCACTTGACAACAACACATTGTTATAATAATTTAACAATGCTACTTAGAACTGTCAGATAATTATAATTATTAGATGATTCCGGTTTTGGACGAAGGCTACATCCTTGCAATTTTCACTTTGTGTGTGATTCAATTCATAGCCACTGGGGAAAAGGAGAACAGATCAAATCCATCTTGAGTGTTATGTGAACTAATAGCACTGTCTTCCTAAGTCCTCGGTCAGTCCACTGTATTCTTATGGGGGTAGACCTTGTGTGGTTATTATAAAAAAAAAGGATTTTACCTGGAAAATAATACAGCAACCAAAATGTCACAAGATCACATGAATAGTAATAACTCACAACTTAAACAAATAAAAGACAACATGAACTTGAGTTCTCTCTCTGGAACCACTCTCTCATTCATTGTTATCTAGTTGGAACTGGCACATAGCTGCCCCTCCAGAGCGTGTTCTCAGTGGTTGTAAATAGCACGGGAAGAGACTGCCCATCCTGCTAGTGAGATATCACCTTTGGGTTGGCAGTTCAATTCTCTAGCAACAAGGTTTTTTCATATCTATAATGCTATTGTTTTGTGCCATGGAATCAGACACTCCAGTGGATTTTCAGAGGCAGTAAATCACACAGAGCGAGATTGCCCATTTTTCTCCAATAGAGCAGCTGGTGGATTTGAACCATGTATCTCTGGGTTGACAGCACAGTTCTTTACTCAGCAGGCCACTTGAGCTTCGATTATTATTTTCAAGTAATATGTAGGGGTTCGGGGAGCAAAAGTGTTAGAGAGAAAAGTCAAAATAAGGAATTTCTGTAGCATCACTCAAGTGGAAATTTTAAGCAGCCATTTGGTGACGGCGATTATTTATTTGTGACTGTTTCTGATATACAGAACTGCTAAAATAAAGGCTACCATTCAACATCTTCCCTAGAGGATTGGCATGTGTCAGAACTTTTCTAAGCCTTTGTGTGTGGAGATCAGATAACATGTTGCATCAGCTCTTTTAGGAAATCATTTTACATTAAAAAAAAATATAGCAAGTTTGGGATAACTGCAGATGGCAGAAGAAACAATCAGAAGATTGACCAAACTTATGTATGAAATATTGAAAATTGGATGTTTTAGCAATGTCTCCAGTTTCCTGTGGTTTCAGAGACAGGCTCAAAAAGCCTCAGTGTCTATCTTTTCCTAGCTACCTAGTTATTTTGTTAAAAACCCGAAAGTTTCCTGGAAACTAAAATTAGGAAAGAGAGAGATTCATTCAGATTTTGCTGAGCACATAAATCAAGGGGTTGGTAACAGTGAATAGAACAAATCTGTGAAGTAGCCTAAGAGAGAAGGCATTAAGGAAAGTGATATTTCTTTAGAAAGTATAAAATGTATTGTCAGAAACGTATTTGCGTTCTTGCTTAAATGACAGACTTCTGTAACTCTTCACAGAGCTTTTGAAAGATATTTTTTAGCCATTTTCCCCACAAAGATTCCAAGATGTATGATAACACAAGAAACATTCTTTGAATGATTTGGTTTTTAAATTAAAAAATGTAATTTGAATAGGCTGAAGAGATTAAGATAGCTCTCAATAGAGTAAAAACATATTAGATCAGTGCCCCTTTGGAGACTGTTCCCCTACACAAAGATTGTTTGCAGGCAGCCTGGCTATGCCTCTCAAATGAGAGGTTCTTGGGAACAAGAAGATTACACTTCCGTTTTCTTTCCCATATTGCAGTGTTTTGTCTCTCGATGCTCTTTAAACAGGAATACTTATGGTGTCACAGGTTACGTGCCAGGCTACTAACCAAAAGGTCAGCAGTTCAAACCACCAGCTGCTTAGACGAAGAAAAACGGACTCTGCTCCCATAATGCTTTGCAGCCTCAGAAGTCTGATGGAGGGTCATGATAAGACGATGTCAACTAGGGAGTAATGAGTACGCACTTTAATACACTGGTTTTTTATTATTATCCTTTTAAAAGTTTATACTGGTTTACTTACTAAGTGCGTATGCATTGTTTTTCACGCTGGATCTTTCTCCTTTCCTTTACCTACTCCTGTTTTTTTTTTAAATTGTATTTTATTAATTTTAATGAACATTTACAGAGATTTTAGATTTCTATTCATTCATTGTTGCTTTTTTTCTCCCTGTTCATTTCTTTCCCCTAGGTCTCTCTTCTTTTTGAAAAGTAAAAGAAAAATTCCTTCATTGGTATACAATCCACCCTCCAACCCCACCCAGAGTACACTCCACTTCATTCTGGACTCTTGTCATAACTACAATACCCAATCATATATAGCTTCTAAACTACTCTTTCCCTCATCTGTTTCAATGCAGTACACATGATTTATCCAATTTTTATCTGTCTTGTCCCATCCCTGATGTGAGTCCCGTTCTACAACAGTGGCAGTATGCAGTATTTGTCCTTTTGTGACTGAGATATTTCACTCAGCATAATGTCCTCTCCTGTTTTTAAGGACAAATATTTAGACATGAGGAGGACCAGCCAACGTATGATTCTTTTCTTTTTCTTCTTGTTGTGTGCTGTGGAATTGGATTCTACCGGCACAGGAAGAGATTGCCTCTCCTTCTCCAGCAGAGTAGCTGGTGGATTTGAACAGCATGCCTTCGGGATTGCAGTGCAGCTTCTTGCCACTAGGCCACCATAGATCACTTCAATATATGATTCTAAAGCAATGAAAAGCATATACCCACTTCTTTCGTGCAAAGTTTCCTGCGAAAACAAAACAGACACACTTAACATCTGGGCATCCAACTCCCATAGTTATCTATTATAGCAAACATCAGATTACTATCTCATATATTACCTTGCAGGAAATAATTATTTCACTTTTATAAATGATAATTACGCATTTTGAAAGAGGACTGTTCATCATTTCTCTGAGCTATACATTTTTTTAATTTTTAAACTGTTGAACACTTTTGGTAGCCTTGACTTAGATACAGAAATAAAGTAGGAATGTCCTGGTGAATAAGATTCTACAACTCAAGATTTAATTAGTGAGGCTCATCAAATAATGTAGAAGTTAAATTGTAAATAGTTCACATTATGTATTTTTTTAACAGATACAGAAATTGAGGCTTCTTGAAATGTTGACTTGGGTCCAAGACAACTAAGTGTTGAGTCAAGTTTACGACCCTGGGAAAGCAATGAAATCTGGACGCATAGCAAGGTCTGAGTTTGTGGACTGTCACACACTTGGCAATTTTCATTCACAGAGCTAATTTTTGGTTTAGAAATTCTTAGCTTTTTGGAGACTATCATCATGTAATCTCTCTGAGAAATAGGGAAAAGAGAATCCCACAAAATTTCAAAAATGAGCAGGCTGTTTAGGGAATGAAAAGCCAGATCATTAATCAGTGGCTCCTCTCTGTGTTTGTGCAGCTAGTGTGTATATGTAAAGCATGTGAAAAGATATGACAGCACTGGGTAGTCAGCTGTTGTCGCTGCTGATATGTGCTGTTGATTGTATTTTTTGACTCAGAGTGGTACCATGGGAAAGAGTAGAACTGGTTCAAAGTGTTTGCTAGGCTATACTACCCAAATTAGGATACTTTCAATTGCTTTCTATGCATGTGGGAGTTGGACAATGAATGAAGAAGATCAAAAAAATGTATGCCTTTGAATTGGGATGATTGTAAAAAATTGTTAGTACACTATGTCCTCACCACCAGGCCAACAGGCAGTATCATGATAGATGGAGAAGAGATTGAGATTATTAATGCCTTCATCTTACTTCGATACATAATCATGCTCTTGATACCAGCAATCAGGAAAAAACAAACAAACAAACAAGCAAAAAAACAAAACAAAACAAACCTAAACAAGTTGCATTGAGAAAATCTGCTATCAGGGAATTCTCCAGGTTGCTATAGAACAAGGATGTCAGTCTAGAGACTAAGTCGTGCTTCTCTCAATTGCTTGCTGTGTATTTGAGAGCTGCACAATGACAAAAATTACAGAAGACGAATTGATGCCTTTGAGTGGTGGTGCTGGAGAAGAGTATTGGACATACTATGAACTGCCAAGAGAACAAAGAATTCTGTCTTGGAGAAGGTGAAGAACCAGATAGCTCCTTAAGAGTTAAAAATTGTGAAGCTCCATCTCACATACTTTGGATATGTTGCCAAAAGAGACCATTCCTTGGAGAAAGGCATCACATTTGGAAGGGTGAAGGGCCAACACAGGAGAGGAAGACCCTGGATGAGAGGAATTGACACAGTGACTGTGGCAGTGGACTCAATTATGGCATAAACGGTGTGGTTGCCTCAGGTAGGGAGAATCATCATTCACAGGGTTGCTATGAGTCGTAGTTGACTCGATGGCACATAAAACCAACCATATAGACTGCCAGACGAACAACAAAAAAATACATCTTGGTTGAAGCGAAAGCAGCTAACAACAACGGTAGCAACAATAGTTACACATATGTTTCCAGGTCCCTGGGTAAGAGTGTCCCCTCTGACCTTTCATTTGTTCAAGACTTTTTTTCCAGCACCACAACTCAAAGGCATCTTTGAGAGAGAAGATTCTTCTTCTATCATCCTTAGTTATTGCCCAGTACTCAGATGCACAGCAGGTGAGACTCAAGCTAAACAAATAGGTAAGATATATGTTGTTGTTGTTATGTTCCGTCGAGTTGCTTGAGACTCATAGCAACCCCATGTACAACAGCCCTAAACTCTGCTCTGTCCTGTGCCAATCGCACTACCTCTGACACACCCATCCCAATTACCTTAGTCACTGAATCAATCCATCTCATAGAGGGTTTTCCCCTCCTCCGATGTCCCTTCACCCTACCAAGCATGATGTCCCTCTCCAAGGACCAGTCCCTCCCTACAACATGTCTAAAGTATGCTAGACGGAGACTCAGAATTCTTGTCTCTTTATTGCGGCTTTGTTCACAATAGCAAGGAGTTGGAAATAACCTAAGTACCCATCAACAAACGAATGGATAGAGAACCTGTGGTATATTCACACAATGGAATACTATGCTGCATTGAAAAAGCAAGGAACTCATGCAATATTATTCAAAATGGGTAACCCTGGAGGACATTATGATGAGAGAAATATCTCAGTCACAAAAGGACAAATACTGCGTAGCGCCACTGTTGTAGAATGAGGCTGACATCAGGGTGGGGTTAAGACTGAGAAAAACTGGATAAATTATGTATACTGCATTGAAGCCGATGAGGGAGAGAACTGTTTAAAAGTAATATATTTTAGGG
>NW_006400079.1:545300-577798 GCF_000299155.1 Elephantulus edwardii | reverse complement strand
AGAGAGAAAGAAAAGAATCCCTGCCTCTAAGGAGCTGCCCGATTAATTGTTGTTTTTGTCAGGTACTATTAAGTTGAATATGACCTATAGCGACCCTATGAACAACAGATTTGAACCCTGTCCAATCCTGTGCCATCTTTACACTTCCTGACACATTAGAACCCATTGCGGCAGTCATCGTGTCAATCCACCTGGTCAAAGGTCTTAATCAGCACTCTTTGTACCAGGAGTCAAGAAATCAACAGATAAACTGCATCTGGAAAATCTGCTTTCAGGGACCTCTCCAGAGTGCTGAAAGGCAACAGTGTCAGTCTGGAGAGAAAGGTATGCCTGATTTCAGGCCATGGTCTTTGCAAATACTTGCTTTCTCCAATAAAATCTGTTGAAGTAACTCCTCAAAAAAAAAAAAAGGTCTTTATCTCTTCGCCAACCTTCCACCTTTCCGAGCATCAGGTCCTTCTACAAAGAATAGCCCCTTCTAGCAACATTTTTAAAGTATGTGAGGTGAAGCCTCATCATCTTTGCCTCCACAGAGCACTCTGGCTGCACTCTCTCCAAGATTTATTTATTTGTCCTATTGACAGTCTATGGGATATTCAGCACTCTTCTCCAACACCACAGCTCAAAGGCATTAATTCTCCTGTCATCCTTATTCATTGTCAAGCTCTCAGATGCATAGCGAGAAATTAAAAGTACATATTCTGAATCAGCTGCACCTTAGTCTTCAAACTGATATCATCAATAATTTGGAAAGGTCTCTAACTGCAGACTTTCCCAGTGCAATATATATATTATTTCCTAATGGCTGCTACCAAGGTATTAATTGTGGGTCCAAGTAAGATAACGTTGGCAGTTTCAATCTTCTCTCCATCTGTCATGATGTTACCTGTCAATCCAGTGGTAAGAATTTTTGTTTCCTTAACATTGAGATGTGATCCTTATTAAAGGCTGTTTTCTTTGATCTTCTGCAGCAAGTGCTTCAAGTCCTCCTCACTTTCAGCAAGCAGGGTTGTGTCATCTTGCACAACACAGGTTTTTTTACTAGTCTCCCTCCGATCTTGATGCCACACTCCTCTTCATAAAGTCTAGCTTCTCAAGTAATTTGCTCAGCATACAGACTGAATAGGTACAGAGAAAGAATACAGCTCTGATGTACTCTCTTGTTAATTTTAAACCAAGTGGTGTTCCCTTGCCTTAGTCACACAACAGCATCCTGGTCTAGGTATAGGTTTCACAGGAGCAAAATTAAATGCTGTGGGGTTCCCATTCTTCCCAATATTAGCCATAACTTGTTATGATCCACATAATCAGATACATTTGCATAGTCAATAAAGCACCAATAGACATTCTTCTGGTATTCCTTACTTTCAGGAAGGATCCATCTGACATGAGCAATGACAGCCGAATGATACGTACTGTTTCAAATCCTGCTTGGACTACTTGCAGTTCCCTATCTATGTACTGTTCTGGCTTTTTATTTTTTAAACAATGAATGATTTTTATCTTTTTAAAAATTAATGATACTATTTTAATTGGTCAATGAACAAGTTAAATTTACCTCTTTGTGGTTTCCATAATTTTTTACTAGTTTATTTATAAAATTCTAATACAAATTTGAACAAATTCTTTCAATTTCCCTCACCGCTCCCCCCCCCATCAAATTGGCAGAGGAATGTGGATGTACAGGGGAAGAGGGGATTAATCATTGGGCTGTTCTAGTAATTTTTGAATGATCCAGTAATATGTTGCTTGCATATGATATTAATTATATTATTCTATTGTTTCCACATCCTGTTGGATTCCCTTTTTGGGGAATGGATACAAATATGGACGTCTTCGAATTCATTGGCCAGATAACTGTCCTCCAAATTTCTTGGCTCTGACAACATTGTAGATAGACATTTTTTACATTTTATTTTTGGTGAGGTTTTTTCCCCAATTCACATTATATTTCTTATAATTATTGTATACAGACTTTCCTTAAAAGCCACACATTTAATTTCAGATTATTGCAATTCATTAAGTTGGCATGTCAACCAACACTTTCTTATATTTATCTTTGTTAATACAATAGAATAAAACACACACAGCTATTATCCTAGGCAAATTGTTTATTTCCAGAGCAAAATCTCCAACCTCCTATACTGTCATAAAAATACCTGTGATGTGGTATTTTTCCAGGACTGCAAAGACAGCAACTAACAGGAATATCAAAATCAGTTCAAGTTCATAATTTGTCCCCTTACAGCTTGAGTTTTAACATACAGAAACACATCAGAATATTCTCAAAAAACGAGGAAGAAATTTAGGAGATCCAAGGATCCAGGTAGAAAGTTTTTCATATAATTTAATTAGTTTCCAAGTTCTTGTAGTTGTCCTGTGACTCTTATTTGAGTTTGGCAGAGTATTCCTAACTCCCAAAATGGGATTTTAGGTTGTGAAACCTATCTGGTATCTTTCCAGTTCCCAAGATTTTATAGATGCTCAAGTAACAACTAATCAGTGTTGGAAATTTTAAGGAGTCTTCTCTCTTTGATGTTTTCATCATACAATGAAAAGATTCACCTGGGAAGTTTGGGCAGGTAGAAACAGTTATTTGTCTGCTTATTCTTTTCTCTAAATCTGTGCCTGGAACATACCCAAGTCCAACACAAAGAGACATAGAATATCTCACAATATGACGTGTATATTTTGTCTTTCTATTCACTCTTGGGCTCTTACCTCTGTATTTCTTCATTTGTTTTTAGTGCCAAAATGTAGCATTCCAGGGAATATTATTTGTTAGAATTGCAGAGTAGGTAAGTGGTACCTTCTGGAGTTACACAATGTATTGGTCCTGTGGCATTCATATTTTATAAGTGCCCAGCTTGTATGTTTGTTCTGACCTGGAATACCGACACTACTCTGAATTAAAAAGTTTGAAATAATTTCATGGTCACTATAGTTTTGCACTAAATTTTATAGAATTCATTTTATGAAAGAAAATTATTTCTTTTGCATGGAGATATATTCATCTGTACATAAAATCTGTACATAGCAGCAGTAAACAGTTTGGGGAGGTGCGGGGGGATTGTGTACCAATCAATGAGGGAGTTTTTCTTTTGCTTTTCAAGGAGAGGAGCAAACGGGGGGGGGGGTTTGTGCGGGGAGAAGGGTGCAACAATGAATGAATAGAATTCCAAAATCTCTGTAGATGTTCATTGGAATGAAAAATAAACAAACTAAATTAAATTTTTTTAAAAAGAAAAAAAATGTTTTTTGCTGTAAGTCTTTAAAAACTTGCCCTCATTTCTTCTATATACAGTCGTATTTTGGATTCTCCAGTACAAGAACTGTGATTTGTGGATGAAGCAACGACAAAGGATAGAGCATTTTTCTGCTATCCAAATTGATAATGAGAATGAGTTTCTACTTCTTTGAAGATTGTGCAGTATTTAATGATCCTGCTATGTTAGAAATGAAGTTAAACTTTATTATAGTCATGCAATGACTAGGGTCAATGTTTATTCAGGTTCTTATCTACTAATCCATTAATTCAGCTCAAAAATATTGAACAGTGAGGATTAGAAAATGAATACGAGACTAACAATGATTCCTGTGTTACTTAATTGTAAGGTGACATATTAAAATCTTGGTCTTTGAGAATTTGCAATATACATTTTTCAATAAATATTTTAAGACTTGGTTCCAGCCTCTGGGGGCCCTCTGGAGGGTCAGCTATGAATCTCTTCCCACTTGACCGTGATGAGTTTTTGAGATGTATCCTATGAGACAAAGTCTATCATCATTGCCTCTTAGGAGCAGCCTGGTTGATTTCATTCCAAGGCAGACTTTTTATAAAAATACTAGTTTATTTACAAAATTCGAATACATTCTTTTCCAGAACAGATTCTTCCGATTTCCTTCACCCTCCCATCAAATTGTACAACCCCATGATGAATCCAAGGCAGATTTTTTTTTTGTTCTTTTGAAAGTTCATTGTAGATTTAGTGTTCTTTGCTAACATAACAATTAATCAATTCTTCAGTCTTCCTTATTCATTGTCCAACTTTTACATATATTATGAAACAATTGAAAATATCATGTCTGAGTCAAGTATACTTTAGTTTTTAGACTGATATCTTTGTTCTTTAGTACTTTAAAGACATCTTTGAGAAAATTTTGCAATGCAGTATGTCTTTTGATTTTTTGACTATTGCTACCATGATGTTGTTTGTAGATTAAATAAACTTAAATCCTTGACAAGTTCAATCTTTCCCCCATCTATCTTGATGTTACTAATTAATCCAGTTGTGAGGAATTTTATTTATATTGAAATGCAATCCATACTGAAGGTTGTAGTGGAAACTTGATTTTTTTATGCTTGAGAAACACTATGTACATTTATCATTTTTTTAAGTCATTGATTGTGCAAAATTCTATCGTTCTATCTCCAGCTTCATTTCTATCACCAAGTCCATGTTTTTTGACTACTGATCCTTCTTCTTTGTTCTCAACTTTTTCATTCCAGTCACCCATTATTATTAATGCATCTTGATTGCATGTTTGATTGATCTCTGACTGCAAAAGTTGGTAGAAATCTTCTATTTCCTCCTCTTTGGCAGAACAGAGCAAGGAAACACTGCATGATTCAAAATTGGGAAGGGTGTACGTCAGGGATGTGTTCTATCTCCATTCCTTTTCAATCTATATGTGGAACAAATTATCCAGGAGTCTGGGCTCTACTAGGTGAAATGTGGCATCAGGATTGGAGGTAGATTCACCAACAATCTGAGTTATGCAGATGGCACCACCCTGCTTACTGAAACTAAAGAGGACCTGAAGCACTTGTTGCAGAGGGTCAAGGACTGCAGCCTCCTATAGATTGAAGCTCAACATCAAGAAAACAAAGAGTCTCACTACTAGGCCAATTGGCAGCATCAAGATAAATGGCAAAGAGTTTGATATTAACAATTTCAATTAACAGTTAACAGTTTCAATTTGCTTGGCTCCACAATCAACACTTTTGGTACCAGCAGCCAGAAAATTAAAAGACAAATTGCATTGAGAAAGTTTGCTGTCAGCAACCTCTCTTGTACTGAAGGGCAACCAAGTCAGCCTAGAGACTAAGTGCATGTGATCCAGGCCATAGTCTGCAATTACTTGCTATGTGTCAGAAATAGAGAACGACTAGAGATGATAGAAGACAAATTGATGTCTTTGCGCTGTGGTGCTGGAGAAAAGTATTGAATATATCATGGACTGCTAAGAGAACAAACAAGTTCAACCTAGAGAGAGTGAGACCATGCTGCTCCTTGGAGGCAAGGATTCTGAAGCTTTGTCTGATGTACTTTGAACATGTTGCAAGGCAGAACCTGCACTTGGAGAGGGACATTATGCTTGGGAGGGTGGATGGACAGCACAAGAGACAAGAGAGTAAGACTCTTGATAATATGGATTGATTCATTGACTGGGATAATGGGGTTAGTTGTGTCAGAGACAATAAGATTGGCACAGGATAGAGCAGGGTTTAGGGCTGTTGTACATTGGGTCTCTATGAGTCACAGGTGACTCGATGGCACATAACAACAACAACAACTTTGCTTTGTCTTTAAATTTTTTTGTTTGAATAAAATATTTGATATTCATACATTTTTAAAAAAGACTTGCTTCTAAAAGCACAACAATATTTTTCCCATTGTAAATACATCTGGAAAAAATGTTATTTTCATGGAGTCAATTCCAACTCGTAGCAAGCGTATAGGGAAGAGAATCTATCCTGTAGGGTTTCTGTAATGTTTACAGAAGCATGCAGTCACATCTTTATTCAATGGAGTGGTTGGTATGTTTAAACTACTGGTCTTTAAGTTACCAACTGAATATTTAATGACTGTACAACCAAGACCTGTTATTGACTGTATACAGGTGGAAGAATTCAGAGTCAAAACTATGACTGAAAAAATTGTCGGGCACCATTTTACTTATTTTCAACTTCCTTTGAAAGCAAGGCTTATTCTTTTAAGATACCAGAGGTGGTCACATAGCTTTTTTGGGATTTTCTTCACTTTGTAGCTCACTGGCCATTCCAGTCATATCTTAAATTATGTCTCCTCAATCCACATGTTATCCTCTCTGATTATTAATTTTCACCATTAAAGGTACTCTAAGCATTATTTCCGAAGAACAGCGTATACTAATATTCCATTATACAAGAAGGAAGGCTCAGTATCTTTCATTGAAGTGCTTTTGTAAGAGTTAAACAGCTCTGAAGTTATACCAAATAAAACTCTTTCCCGTGAATATGTTGAAACATGATTTTGAAACAGGATTTTCCTGTCACTAATTGATATTGCTGTCTAATTTTTTTTCCAATTTAGGCTTTCGCATTTGACATTATTCACATATAATCACAAAACTTTTCTTATTGTTCCTTATATATTGCAGGATTAAATATTTCCTCGTCCTGTGCCATCTTTACAATCTTTGGAATATTTGAGCCCATTCTTGAGGCTACTATCTCATTGTGTGTCTATCTATCTCATTGAAATTTGCCTTCCATTTTGGTGTCACTCCACCTCTCCGCCCTCCTAAAAGATATGATGGCCTTTCAATTGAAGATGTGTTAAAAGTGAGTTAGACTGCCAGGTTAGGTGGAGGATCAAACAAGTGACAGCCCTGATTGTTTCCACCAAGACACCAGACTATAAAGACAACAGATGTGCATAATAATTCTGAATCTCTGAGCATAAGCAGAAGAAAACCCCTCAAACCCCAAAACAAGTTTAAAAAACCCCCAACAAAACAAAACAAACAAACAAAAAAAAACAACCCAAAGAAATACTTTAACAATGATTGAAGGAAAAAAAATGAATGAAAACATAAAATAAAGAGAGAGTCATTTTGAACAGTTAACTGGTTAGTGAGAGACCCAGGAACTGTGGTTGTATCTACACTAGCCATGATGAGAGGAAAAGTACACCCCCTCCGCTTGTTCCCTGTTTTCTTTCCCACTAGAGATCAGAGAACTAACCCCTATACCGCCCCGTCACTCACCAGGTGGCTGGCAGCATCACCCCAGTCCAACCTCAGCTCTGCCCTAGATCAAGCAAACGTCATTTTGTATCTGGTATTGGGAGTGTGTGCATAATTGTACATCCAGAGACTCCCTCCTGGAGTGATTGGATTGTGCTGTGTCTGACCTGGAGTCAGCCCTCGTATTGTTGTTAAGCGCTGTCGAGTCGAGTACAACTCACAGCAACTCTATGAACAACGGATCTGAATCCCATTCTATCCTGTGCCATCCTCATACTTCCTGACACACTAGAGACCCTTGTGGCAGTCATTATGTCAATCGACCTGGTTGAGGGTCTTCCTCTCCTTCTCCAACCCTCCGCCCTTCCAAGCATCTTGTCCCTCTCCAATGAATAGCCCCTCCTAGCAACATGCCCAAATAACGTGAGGTGAAGCCTCACCATCTCTGCCTCCAGAGAGCACTCTGGCTGCATTCTCTCCAAGACGTTTTTTGTTTGCTTTTGGCAGTCCCTGGGATGTTCACTGCTCTTCTCCAACAACACAGCTCAAAGGCGTCGCTTCTTCTGTTCGCCTTATTCATTGTTCAGCTTTCTGGTGCAGAGCAAGTGATTAGAAAGAGCACGGCTGAATGGGACACAACTTAGTCTTCAAACTGACATTACTCCTCAATAATTTGGGAAGAGGTCTCAAACTGCAGACATTCCCAGTGCAATATGTCTCTTGATTTCCTGAGAGTGCTGGTACCAAGGGTGTTAACTGTTGATCCAAGTTAAGATGAAGCTGGTGACAGTTTCAGTCTTATCTCCATGCATAATGTTTCCATAACGATAAAGCCCCTGCATTAGTAGGAAAATACTTTTAACTGGACTCACCAGATAACTTTTTTAATTCATGAAAATAGATTTCTTTTTAATTTTTATGATTAGACTTGATTTTTAAAATTTTATTTTATTCAAGTGAAGTTGCATAACTCATACTGTTTTTTCATAAACGTATTGTCTTATAACATCAGCTGCTGTTTATTGATGTAATTACTTGATTCATTTTAGCATCTACGAAACCCTGTGGGGGAGGCTTCTGGCGGCTTCGTGGTAAAGAACTGCGCTGTCACTCCAAGGGTGTGTGGTTCAAATCTACTAGCTGTGCTGTGAGAGAAAGATGGATAGTTTTCAACTGTACAATTCAACTGTACAATTTCCTTCTGAAAACTTGCTGTAACATCAGCTGTGAGTCAGCTTCAACTAAAAGGTAATGAGTTTGCATTTTTTTAGCTTGAATCACCCCTTTATTGTGTCAGCCATGAGTCAATTTCAACTCAATGTTACATAACAACAATAATAAGTCCCTTAATACACTCTGGTAGTCTAACGAGTAAAAAGTTTTACTGCCAACAAAGCCGTATGATTCTAATCTATTACCTTTTCTTGGGAAAAAAGATAGGAAATCTCCTCAAATTAGAGTTTCTGAAAACTTGCTAGAGGGTCAACTTCAAGTCAGTTCTGCTTCAAAGGCAAGGAGTTAGAGTTTTTTAGTTTGAGTCAGCATTTTATTATGTATTGCCTTTCTGTTAATCTAATGTGTCTATGTATTCACCCTTTCCCTTTCTCCAACCCTGTTGTTGCTTCAAGATTAATTCCCTGTGTGCAAACATTTTCTCAGCCTTTTGTTACAGTGCTCTTACACCATAATTTCCATTTTTACACTGGTTTGTGGCACTCAGCTTAATTGGTTCCAGTTTTACTCATGTTGTGCAGTGTTTCAGTGTTATTTATTGTTTCTCAGTGATGAATAGCACAGTTTCTGTAGCCATTCATCCACTCTTGGTATTTTGTGCTGTTTCCAACTCCTGTTGTTAAAGATAAAGCTGGAGTCAACATATGTGTGTGAGTGTATAGCAGCTTGTGACCCATCGTTTTTTGAAATACACACCTAATAGTGTTACTGCGAAATTAAATGGTGTCCCCAGTCCCACCATTTAAAGGAAATGTCAAACTGTTTTCTGGTAAGTGGTTGTTTCACCTTATGTTCCTACCAGTTACGCATGACAGTTCCTCGCTCTCCACACTCTTGAAACATTTGTTGTTATACATAAATTGATTGAAAAGAACACACTTGTGTCAGACGCATTTCAGTCATCAAAGTGACGCCTTTTGATTAATTTTATAAAACATAATGCATGTGAATGAAATACAATGTGAATGAAGAATAGTGTGAAACACAATGACAAAAATTTTATAAGCAAACCAATAAAATAAAAACACCCCCAAACAACAAAATCCAAAAACAACAAAACTTTAAGGAAACATTTAGAGGCAGATTTTTGTGAAGTAATACCAAATCTTAGGAAGTAGATTCCTGATTACAAAGGACTGACTTGTTCCACACAAGTCAAATCAATTTGTGATCCTTCCAAAGAAAGTTATAATCTTAATTTTCTTTCACATGTATCACATTTTATTACTGCCATATTTGGAGGAAATGGCATCTAAATCCTATAAGTGGTGTGTACGCTCAGAAAAAAATTAAACCAATCTCTTGGGCTTTTGGCTCATTTGCCAATTCTACGTTTCTCAGGAACTGAAATCTTAAAACACACATACAGACACCCTATGGTCTTTGATGATTGAAGTTGTAGCGTTTCATTGTAACTTATGCCAAGAACTAGGAAGCCGTGATGTAATAATGCTGTGTCCCCATAATCAAACAAAAGGGAAAGAAACTCTCCTGTCTATCCTGGGGGACCAAGGGGTTCACTAATTGAAGGCCTGGGTGGCACTGCGAAACGTAGGTGGCAATTTACCTGCTTGCCTCTGCTTTTTCAGTCTCCAAAAATTAAGAAAGAATCTCTTTCCCTATTTTGGGGAAGAGAACTATATAAAGAGATATATGGTGAGGGATAATATTAACAGTGTAGTATGCCAACCCAGAGGCCATGACTCTCTGCTGGTTCAAATACACCAGCACATCGTTGGAATCAAGATAAGATGTGTATTTTCTTCCTGTTCTGTTTACAACTTCACAAACTCAATAGAGGGTCAGCTATTAATTCCTTTCAATCCAACAGCAATGTGTTTGAGTTCTAAGGGTGAACATTGAAATGCCACGGGCATCTTCAGGTAGGGGTTTGAGGCCGCAGTGAATCTGGAGCCAACTTCTGCTGGCATCATCTGCAGGGATTTCGATCTGAAGTTCAGAGTTTTTAATTCATCTGCAAAATATCAGTTTGCCTAAGGACACACCTTTCTTGGGCACGACAAATAAGATAACTGAAGAGGCAAGTTTATTAAGGTCAATCATGTCAGTCCACCCCCAACATGGGGTACTTTTAATGGGACACATGGTGTGCCTGATCTTCGTAATTAATTGTTATTAATTATTAGAAAGCTAGTCAGTGACTAAAGATGACAGAATGAGAATTGATGCCTTTGAGTTATGGTGCTGGAGAAGAGTGTTCAACATTCCCATAGACTGCCAAGACAGCACACAGGTTTGTCCTGGAGAGAGTGAAACCAAGTTGCTCCTTAGAGGTGAGGATGTTGAAGCTCTGTCTCACTTACATTGAGTATGTTATCACAAGGGACCAGTCCTTGGAGAACAAAAAGCTTGGAAGTGTGGAGGGGCAACACAAGAGCAGAAGATATGAAGTGACTAGATGATGTGAAGTGACTCAGTAACTGGGGATAGGTGTGTCGAAGGCAGTGAGACTGGCTCAGGCTAGGATGGGGTTCAGAGCCGTTTTGCATTGGGTCACTATGAGTTGCAGGTGACTTGATGGCATAAAACAACAACAACAACAACAACAACATTAGCTTTAGAGCTCTCAATACTTCAGTCCCTTCAGTTACTTTTGTTTCCTATTCTTACCTTTCCAAAGGTGTTGGTCTCTAGTATAAAACCCTGTCTTGCAAACTCCATTGTGATGTTAGAGGCAGACCTGTAACAACAGTGAAAGACATCTTGAGATATAGGCTAGATTATGGTCATTTGATGAAACTGTTGTTGTTATGTGCCGTTGAGTCACCTCTCCTGTGCTGTCCCTCTTCCCTTCCAGACATGATGTCCTTCTGGTCCCTCCTGGCCATGTGCCCAAACTATGTGTGATAGAGTTTCAAAATCCTAGTTTCCAAGGAGAAACTTGATTTCACCCTCTCTAAAACAGACCTGTTTGTTTTCTTGGCAGTCCATGGTATGTTCAAGACTCTTCTCTAGCACCATAGCTCAAAGACATTAATTCTTCTCTGTCATCGCTAGGCGTTGTCCAGCTCTCTGATGTATAGCAAGTAACTGTGAAGACTGTGACCTGGATCAGGCACACCTTAGTCTCTAGACTGACATCGTTGCTTTTCAGTGTTCTGGAGAGGTCCCTGACAGCACATTTCCCCAGTGTGATTTGTCTTTTGATTTGCTGAGTGCTGGTACCAAGAGTGTTGATTGTGGAGGTGAGCAAGATTGAATTGTTAACAACCTCAGTCTCTTTTCCATCCATCCTGGTGCCACCAATTGGCCCAGTGGGGAGGATCTTTGTTTTCTTGATGTTGAACTTCAATCCATATTGAAGACTACAGTCTTTGACCTTCTGCAGCAAGCGCTTCAGGTCTTCCTCACCTTTTAGCAAGCAAAATTGTGTCATCTGCATACTGTCGGTGGTTGATGAGTCTTCCTTAATTCTTACGCCACTTTGCTTTCATAAAGCCCAGCCTCCTGAATGATCTGTTGTGTATATAGATTGAGAAGATATGGAAACAGGATGCATCCCTGACACACTCCTTTCCTGAATTTGAAGCATGCAGTCTTTCCTTGCTCTGTTCTGAAGACTGCTTCCTGGTCCAAATACAGATTTTTCATGAGTACAATCAAGAGTTCTGGGATCCCATTCTCCTAAAGATTAGTCACAATTTGTTATGATTCACACAATCAAAATGCCTTTGCATAGTCAATGATGAGATTATGAAAAACAAACAAACCCCAACAACACAACAACAACAATAACAACAAAAGAAACAGCACAAAATTAAGAAAGAATGCATTAAAAAATACAAACACATTAATTTATTATACTTGGGCAGAATATCTCTCCTATCATATATTTAACCTTTCTAAAGACCCTCAGTCTTAGCATGCAGGAGGAAAAAAAATAAACAACAAACCAACCAGCCATGATTTTCCTACCTTTCTCACAGTGCTGCTGCTTTTCCTGTCAATTTGCCAACTAAACAGATGCTTTTAAAGAAAATTGGATTAAAGAGTAATCAAAGCAGTAGAAAAAAAATATTATAATAGGAAAGCCTGAAAATAAATGTACAGAATGCCAAGAATGTGAAAAGAATTACAGAAAATAACATTTAATTAAATAAAACAACATACAGACTATTTTAATATGAATGGCTCAGTGATGAGCCTACTTTCTAGGCAAATAATTCAACAGCATTACCATTTTAATTAATAATTTAAAATGTAAAAATGGAGTTAAAATTGATTAAAAAATTAAAATGAAAAAATAAAAAAATGACCAATGCTTACAGTCAGCTGAGACTGTTAGATGTAGGAGGAGTCACAACAAATTGAGATCAAGAGGTTTCAAAATCCTAGTTTCACAGGTACAGGATGCAACAAAGGAAATTTGTTAAATTTCGAATACTGTTGAAGAGGGAAGAGAGAGACAGACAGCGTGTGACGGTGAGTGACAGGGAGAGAGAAAGGTATTGACAGAGAAAGTAGAGGCAGAGGGAGACCGAGGTGAGAGGATGTTTGAAGGAAAAAGAAAACATTCTAAGAGTAGATATACAAGAAAGACTACACAATAAAAAACAAACACACAAAAAGAGATGAAGATATGTGCCTTGTAACTGAAGAGGGTAGAGTCTGAGGAAGATCCTTCGTGTTTTCTTTAACTTCTCATGGCCTTACTCTCTCACTGATAGAGTGAAATTTCTGGACAAGATTAGAGCTTTTCCTAGTTCACCTCTCGAACCAGTTAAGCCTCTCAAGAGTTGTTCTAACCCAGCTTGTTTGAGCACAGTTCTTAGAAAAAGGACCTGCAATCTTCTAGCATAAATTTGCACTTCTTATGTGCATAGACAAAAAAAGCCTGTTTTCCTTTCCTTTTTAAAAAATGCAGGCTTGTGCTTGTTCTTTCAAATCTAAATGTATGACTAGTACCTTACTGAAGACACATTCTCCAAATCCATTTAAACGCTAGCTGGTGTTCAGATGCCTGTGTCCCTGTGTGTGCTCAGCACGACCGAGCAGTAATTGTTCAATAGACAGTGTGGGGAAGGTCGTGGGGCACGATGGCATCTTTAATGAGTTTTACCAGAAGGTTTTGGGTGCTTCTTGTCTGATTTCCATTCTTTGTGAAAGAACATGTGAGATGTTGTCACATCTAAAATGTGACATGTTGTCACATGTGAAAGAGATGTTAGACATTGTCAGTGATTTAACTTTGAAACAAAAAATGAACAACTACCTACTTTTTCCATATTAACGTAATTGAAAATACCCAGAGAGTGAGAGATAAGACTAGTAAATAGTGGTTATTACTTGGAACTGCATATCCTTGTGGAAGTGTGTATGTAGCATTAGCAAATTATGAAAGTAAATGAGATATGCAGGTTGATAATGGGTGCAAACGGCACCTATAATGTCTCCCCAATTATCAGCCTCTAGGATTATCGACACTGTCTCATTGCTTTCATCTGTTGTTGTTGTGTGTTGGCCAACCAATTCCGTAGCAGCTCTGTGACAATGCTACAATTCTAAAGAGCATAGCAGAACTGCTGGACAGGGCTTTGAAAATGGAAAACTTTACAGTGGCAGGAAACTTGACTGGAGCAGGTTGCCAGATCTTTTCACACATGGGGACACTGAGTGGGTTCAAACCAGCAACTCTTTAGTTAATAACCTAGAGTTCAATTACTGCCTTAACGTTTTCTTTGTTTCCATTTAGTGATGCTGAGGTTTCTAAAAGTGTTACTAATTTGGAAACATACAATATCTCTGAACAAGCCAAACTGAAATTCTAGCTGATTTAAGTAGCTAGGATATTCTGTGCAGCTTAATTTTTATTTTAAAAAGGCATTACTGGTTTAAGAGATTAAAAATATATGCTCTAGGTGTGTTCCCAGAAAGTGAATGGATAGGAAAAGGCCTTTTCCCTATCTGAAATGAAATGAAAAATAAAATAAAATATAAAATAAAAATAAAATAAAATAGTAAAAGCCAATTAGGCTTTTGTTTTTTCAAAATGTGATTGCAAAACAAAAGAAGCAAGAGGCAAACAGAAACAAGTGCAGTGACACTTTACAAAGGAATATAAGTGAGTAACGGTTCTACACCTAGAGTGAGTAATGTAAATGATTTATGCTTGACGGCGGTGGCCCGCTGTGCAAGGAGCTGCACAGTCAATTCAAAAGTGCTGGTTCTCATCCTCTAGCAGCTCCAAGAGAGAAGGATGGGTAATCTCCTCCTGTGGATTCAACAGCCTCTGCAAATGTACTGCAGAGTCAGCCATGAGTTCATTCTCGACAGCAATGAGTACTTAGTAATCAGAAAGTCGGCAGTTCAAATCCATTAGTGGTTCCAGGAAAGAAAAGCCTAGGTATCTAATTCCTTAAGGTGATAGCCATTGGGAAAAAAAAAATCTATGGAATACAGTTCAAATCTGATACACATAGATCACCGTAGCTTGAAACTGTACACCATTGGGTTTTTATATGTCTCAAAAGTAATTGATAAAGTTGTTATTCTTCTAGTTAGATGCCATCAAGTCAGCCACAACTCATAGTAACCCAATGAAAAACAAGGATGAAGTAATATTTATTATTATTATTATTATTAAAAACTTAATACTTATTGAATGAATAAGCATTCAGTGATAGTACTTTTAGGTTTGAATTTTAAAAAAAAGAATTAAACACTTGAAGATCTGGATTCAGAGACACTTTATTAAGTAAAGATGAGGGAAAACAACTTTCGGTCTAAGGATTTTCTATTAAATGAGAAGTATAACTGTGAGTTCAATAAGGAATAAAATCCTTGTGATATTTTCACTAAGTTTTCAATCTAACAGATTTTAGACAGTTGTTTTGAAATAATAATGAAAAATTCATACTTTAGGGTAGGGTTGAGGGGAAAAGATAATAAAACCTATAAATGAAGTCTAATAAAAAGGTATAACTATGTCAGGATATAATTCCATCTGACATACGGTCTCTTAAGTGTATGTGCCCTGGCTAACATGTCAATACCTAGCAGTGATATATGTGTGTCTGCATGTCAGAATTTCCATATATACGTAAATATGTGTGTGTATACACACACACACACACATTTATATTGTTGTTGTATGCTGTCGAGTCACCTTTGACCCATAGCGAACTCTTATTATAGCTGCTCTTCAGTACTCTGGAGAGGTCTCTGACAGCTGACTTTCCCAGTGCAATTAGTCTCTTGATTTCCTGGCTGCTGTTACCAAGAGTGTTGACTGGAGCCAAACTAAAACTGTTAACTATCTCAATCTCTTCACCATCCATGCTGATGCTGCCAATTGGCCCAGTGGTGAAAATCTTTGTTTTCTTGATGTTGAGCTTCAATCCATATAGGAGACTGTCGTCCTTGACCTTCTGCAGCAAGTGCTTCAGGTCCTCCTCAGTTTCAGCAAGCAGGGTTGTGTCATCTGCATAACACAGACTGTTGATGAATCTTCCGCCAATCCTGACGCCACATTCCTCTTCGTATAGCCCAGCGTCTTGGATGATTTGTTCTGCCTACAGATTGAAAAGGTATGGAGACAGAATACATCCCTGATGCATTTTTTTCCTGATTTTTAACCATGCATTCCTGGTCTAAGTATAGGTTTCGCATAAGCACAATCAAATGTTTTGGGATTCCCATTCTTCTTAGAGTCAGCCATACCTTGTTGTGATCCACACAGTCAAAAGCCTTTGTATGGTCAATGAAGCACAGGTGGACATTCCTCTGGTACTCTCTGCTTTCTGCCACGATCCATCTAACATTAGCTATAATATCCCTAGTACCACAACCTCTTCTAAATTCAGCCTGCAAATCTGGCAGTTTTCTGTTGACATATTGCTCCAGTCATTTTTGGATAATTTTCAGCACAATCTTACTTACATGTGATATTTATGATATTGTGTGATAATTTCCGCACTCTCTTGGGTCACCTTTCTTTGTAATGGGAACAAATATTGATCTCTTCCAGTTGGCCCGCTGGCTGTCCTCCAGATTTCTTGGCACTACTTAGTGAGCACATCCAGGGCAGCATCTGTTTGTTGAAATATGTCAATTGGTATGCCAATTAATAGGAGACAGAGAATGGAAATTTATCACATCTTCAATAATAAAGGTTTGAGTCATGAGAAATCCTCAAAACCCATCTAAGTCTAGCTTTTAATAAACAATGCATATTTCTTCCAGTTAGCAGGTGAGATCAAGAACATCTAGAAAGGAAATGAGTGGCAGCTTTCCATTTCGACATATAATCTGAATTTTATTTAGAAAATTTATTCTCAGAATGTCATCGTCAATTACAAATATCAAGATCTGAGTTACTTTCTGTTTTGTCAGCTCTCAGAGGCTGCTTCAATGTCTAGTAATTGAATAAGATGCGCTTTTCCCCGGCGGTTATTAGTCATTTTGCTTGTGGGATGCTGCTTCATCTTGAGAGTTTTCTATGATTTTTCACTGTGCTTGCAGGAGTCTCTCATCTCCACTGCGGTCACGGTAGAAGCTGTCAACTTCCCGCAATGGACACACGATATGCCAGATCTTCTCTCTTCTTCCTTGGTTATGTGCAAGAAAGAGGAATTAGACCCTTCTGAACAGTGTATCCTGTCACCTAGTTCTTCTCAAGTCTTACTGTTGCCTGTTTACTGAGGCAAAGGTCGTAGTCCCCCCTGACTCTCACAAGTTCAATATTTAACCAACAAGTTTCCTTTTTAAGCAAAAAGTCAAAACAATTATTTTTTTATTTGTTTGGTTTTCCTGCTGCCTGAAACCAAGCATATTGACTGTCTTAATATTTGTTAAAAAGATGATGTTCATCTTTTAAAATAACAGTACTCTTTTAGACTTTGAACAGCTTTTTGTAATAATTGAGCCAAGAGAGCTCCTACCCTATGCCATTGCATTTTCCCCCTTTCACATTATTGAGAAAACTCGACACCGAATAAGACCAAAGAAGAACTGATCCAATGAATTAAGGTGTCAACAAAGAGTTTCAAATATGGTACGGATTACCAAAATAACAAATACATGTTGGAGCCAATGCAGCCAGAGAGCTCCTTAGAAATGAGAATGGGAGGCATTGTCACATGTACTTGAGACATATTCTCTGGAGGGACCACTCCTTGGAGAAGGTCATCATGCTTGGTAAATAGGATCAGAAGAAGGAAGGTCTTCAGTGAGGCGGACTAACACAGTAGCTGTAGCAGTGGGCTGAAACATTAGAAGAATTATGAAGACAGTACAGGGGCAGGCAAGGTTTGCTTAAGTTGTCTACAGGCTTACTAGAAGTTGGGAGGAACCCTAATGGTACTTGACAATAACAACAATACATATCTTTGATTGAAGAAACAGTAATTGCCCAAATTTGTACTGTTAATTCCTTCTAAAAAAAAAAAAAAAGGATGGAAACTCAATTCTCAGGGATTCCAATCTAGTAATCATGTTGATTCATAAATGTAAAATGAAACCTGTGTTATACATATTAAGAGAGTTAAAGGTCCCATGGGGACCTGAAAAGGTGGGGTAATGGTGAGCATGTATCAATGGTTAATGATGAATGTTATAAAACACAATGTATGGAAATGATTGAATGAAATACAACATAAGTAGAGGAATGTGTGGAACACATGGATATGAATAATGTAGAATGCATATGAATTTTGTATGCAAACTAATATAAAATAAAAATAATTTTAAAAATTGTGGGGAAAAAAGAGAGATTTCATCTGAGCAATGTTATACTTCCAGGTATAATTATTTTTGTTATTATAGTGTTGTGCCATCAGGTTACCTACAACCCATAGTGATCCTATAGACAGCAGCTCTGAACCCTTCCCTGTCTTGAGCCAGTCTCACTAATTCAAACACACCAATCCCTATTGCCCAGTTACTGTATAAATCCATCTTATCCAATGTCTTCCTCGCTTGTGTTGTCCCTTCCACCCTTCCAAAAATAATGTCCTTCTTCAAGGACCAGTCTCTCCTGGCACCATGTCCAAAGTATGTGAGACAGAGCTTCAAAATCCTGGCCTCCCTCCAAGGAGAAACTTGGTTTCACCCTCTTCAAGACAGACCTATTTGTTTTGTGGATTTTTCTTTTTGGGTTTTCTTTTTTTTTTTCAGTCCATGGTATGTTCAAGACTCTTCTCCAGCACAACAACTTGAAGGCATCAATTATTCTTCTGTCATGTTAATCAGTGCCCAACTCTCTGAAGCCTAATAAATATTTGTGAAGACCACGGCCTGAATTAGGCACACCTTAGTCACTGGACTAACATTGCTGCTTTTAAGCACTCTGGAGAGGTCCCTGACAGAAGATTTTCCCAATGTAATCCATCTTTTGATTTCCTGACTGCTGGTGTTAAGAGTGTTGATTGTGGATCCAAGCAAGCTGTACTTGTTAACTTCAATATCTTCTCCATATGTCATGGTACTGCCAATTGACCCAGTGGTGAGAATCTTTTTGTTTCTTGATGTCAAGCTTCAATCTATATTGAAGATTACAGTTCTTCACCTTCTGCAGCAAGTACTTCAGGTCTCCCTCACTTTCAGCAAGCAAAGTTGTGTCATCTGAATAACACAAGTTCTTCTTGAGCCTTCCTCCAATCCTGATGCCACACTCCTCCTCATAAAGCTCTGTTTCCTGAATAATCTGTTCTGCATATAAATTCAACAGTCATGGAGATAGATGCATCCTGATACATTCCTTTCCTGACTTTGAACCATGCAGTGTTTCTCTGCTCTGTTCTGAGGATAGCTTCCTGATCCAAATATAGGTTTCACATAAGAACAATCAAGAATTCTGGAAGTCCCATTTTACTCAAGGTTAGCCTCAATTAGTTGTGTTCCACACAGTCAAATGTCTTTGCATAGTCAATGAAACACGTATACATACTCCTCTGGTATCCTTTATTTTCTGCCTAGATCTAGCTGACACTGACGATGTCTAGTGCCAAAACCTCTTCTAAACCCAATTTGTATTTCTGGTAGTTCTTTGTCAACGTCGTTTCTGGATAATCTTCAGTAGGATTTTGTTAGTGTATGAAATTAGTATTTTTTGATAATTTCCACACTGTCAGATCACCTTTTTAAAAAATGAAATCAATATGGATCTCTTCCAGTCAGCTGGCCAAGTAGTTGCCCTCCAGATTTCTTGGCACAATATGATGAGAACATCCAGGGCAGCATCTGTTTGTTGAAACACGTCAATTGGTATTCCATCAATTCTTGAGGCTTTATTTATTTACTTTTCCCCCCAAGTCATCCAGAGTAGCCTGCACTTCCTCCATCAGCACCATTACCTCTTGATCATATGCTGTTTCTTGAAATTCTTCTGTGCCGGTCTATTCTTTCTGGTGTAATGACTTGTACTTCCATCTTCTTTTAATGCTTCCCAAATTATTCAATATTCTGCCTATAGCATCCTTAAGTGTTACAGTTTGTAGCTTGAATTTGTTTCTTAATTTCCTCAGTTTAAGAAACTCAGGTATTATTAATCTGTAAAAATTATTTCAGCTTTAAAACTAAGCACAGATATATGATAATTTATTAACATTCAGAAAAAAATATAACTGTGTCTATTTGTCTATTCCCAGATCATGTGATTTGAAAATAGTAATTGTACTTGGATGAGGATGTAGTTTGGAAGGTTCTCATTCAGAGTTCCATCTAGTGGGTTTTAAGAGAAGAATGAAAATAATTTGTGATTTTAGAAATAATTTATATTCTCAGCTTGTACTCAACAGCTTTATAGCTTCTGCCAAAGTTCACCATTAATCTTTTTCTTAATTCAGTTTGCAATTTAAATTCTGATAAGTTACCAAAGGAATCATTCCAGACATAAACACACACATTATAAAAAGAAAAAGAAATGCAGCGTCGCTGGGAGAATACATTAATTCAATCAACTGTTTTAGTTAAATTAATCCATAGAGGACCAAACACCATTCAGTGTTCTGGAAAAATTAACCTACTAAATGATACTCTGGTCTCCCAACAGTAAATATAGCAGAGAGGTAAACATACATCCTCTGGAGGGCTTTATTCACTGTGGATCACAAAAAGCTTTGTCTCAATGTTTTCCCTTTCTCATAAACTCAATACCTAGAGCATTATTGTCAAATGTATCAGACTCAGGAGTTTATAAAAAGAAATTGTCCTTAAAGTCATCTGCACAACTGAGTAAATTACTGTAGTTTTTCTTAGTTTCGATCTCAAACTTCTGTTGTACAGTTCATCAAAGGTATAAGTACTCTTTTTTTCCCCTTCTACAAACTAGGTGGAAAAGTAATAAAACGACTAGAGAATGTCATTAGAATTCTTAGTTAATAAGAATTTAAATATAGTGTCCTAAGAAAATAAATGATATGATGTGTCCTACAGGGAGCTGTGGTGTCTTCTCGTTGTTGTTATATGCCATTGAGTTGACTATGACTAATAACAACCCTATGTGCTCTGAACTCTGCTCTATCCTGAGCCAACATCAGTGTCTCTGACATACCTACACTCATTATTCCAGCTATTGAGTCAATCCATCTCATCTGGGGTTTTCTTCCCCTGTACTCTCTCTCTCCACCCTTCCAAGCATGATATCCTTCTCCAAAGACTGGTCTGCGTGGCTACATACTCAAAGTATGTTAGACAGAGACTTCAAATCCTTGCCTCCAAGGAAAAAGCATTTCGCCCTCTCCAGAACAGACCCGTTAGTTCTCTTGGCAGCTCATGATATGTTCAAAACTCTTGTCCAGCACAACAGTTCAAAGGCATCTATTCTCCTTCTGTCATCCTTGGTTATTGTCCAGTTCCCTGAGGCATAGCAAGCCAGTATGAAGATCATGGCCTGGATCAGGTGCATCTTAGTTTCTAGACTGACATCTTTGCCCTTCAGTACTCTGAAGAGATCCCTGATAACAGATTTCCCTAATGCAATTAGTCTTTTGGTTTCCTGACTCCTGGTGCCAATAGTGTTGGAGCAAGCTGTAAATATTAACAATTTTCAATCATTTCTCTATCTATCACGATACTGCCAGTTGGCCGAGTGGTGAGAATCTTTGTTTTCTTCATGTTGAGCTTCAATCCATATGGCTAACTATAGTCCTTTGACCCTCTGTAGCATTGCTTCAAGCCCACCTCAGTTTCAGCAAGGAAGATTGTGTCATCTACCTAATGCAGGTTGTTGGTGAGTCTTCCTCCAGTTCTGATGTCACATTCCTTCTCATAAAGTCATATCTCTCGAGTGCTCTTGTATGGAGACAGGACACATCCCTGATGCACTCCTTTTCTGGATTTGAACTATTCAGTGTTTCCTTGCTCTGTTCTGACTACCACCTGGATCCTGGTTCAAGTATAGGTTTCACATGAGAACAATTAAGAGTTTTGGAATTCCCATTCTCCTCAAGGTTAACCATGATTTGTTGTGATCTACACAGTCTTTGCATAGTCAATGTTCTTATTCCCCCAAAAAAGATGACCTGAAAGAATGCAAAGTTATAGAACAATCTCATTAATATCACAAGCAAAAAAGGTACTGCTAAAAATTTTCCAACAACTACTGGAGTAGCACATCAGCAGAGAACTGCCAGATGTGCTGGCTGGATTTAGAAGCTCTGGTACTAGGGATCTTATAGCTAATGTTAGATGGATTGTGCCTGAAAGCAGAGAGGACCAGAGAAATGTCTGTCTGTTTCATTGACTATGCAAAGGTGTTTGTGCAGATCACAGCAAACTATGGCTGACTCGGAGAACAATGGGAATCCCAGATTGTGCTTATGTGAAATCTATATTTGGACAAGAGGAAGTCATAAGAACAGAGCAAGGGAACCCTGAATGGTTCAAAACTGAAAAGAATGTATGTGAGGGATGTGTACTATTTCCATACCTTTTCAATCTGTATGTGGAAGCAGTCATCCAGGAGACTGGGCTCTATGAGGAGGAATTTGGTATCAGGATTGAAGAAGATTCATCAACAAACTATGTTATGTTGATGACACAACCCTGCTTGCCGGAACTGAGGCATTTGCTGCAGAAGTTAAGGACTGCAGTCTTCAATATAGATTGAAGCTCAACATCAAGAAAACAAAGATTCTCATTTCTGGGCCAACTGGGAGCATCATTATAGATGTGAGGAGATTGAGATTGCTAACAGTTTCAGTTTGCTTGGCTCCACAATCAACACTCTTGGTACCATCACGCAGGAAACGAAAAGACAAATTGCATTGGAAATCTGTTGTTAGGAACCTCTCCAGAGTACTGAAGAGCAATGATGTCACTCGGGAGATTAAGGTACACTCAATCCTGGCCATGGTCTTTACAATTGCTTGCTATACATCAGAAACCAGTGCAATCACTAAGGATGAGTTGTGGTGCTGGAAAAGAGTTTTGAATATACCATAGACTGCGAGGAGAACAAACAGATTTGTCCTAGAGACAGTGAAACCAGGCTGCTCTTTGGAGGTAAGGATTCTGATGCTCAGTTTCACATACTTTGGGCATATTGCAAGGAGAGACTAGTCCTTGGAGAGGGATCTTATGTTTGGAAGGGTGAGGGGACAACGCAAGAGAGGAAGACCCTCGGTGACAAGGATTGATTCAGTGACAGGGGTAATATGGGTAGGTGTGTCAGAGACAATAAGGTTGGCTCAGGATAGAGCAGGGGTAAGGGCTATTGTACATAGGGTCACTATGAGTCACAAACAACTTGACAGCACATAACATCAACCACAAAAATTATTTTATAGCTCGGTATATATGTATGTGTTTGATTGTTGAGTCTTTGCTCCTAATATAACATTTGTCCTTCAGTTTGTTGTACTGGGGTAACTTGTGGGTTGCAGTGGTGCTAGAAGCTATGCCATCAGTTTTTCCAATGCCTGAAGATTCAATCATGGTTTCAGCAGAAATCCCAAATTAAAACAGACACAGAAGTGGATTGCCATCTACTACTTAAATACCAGGTCTCTGAAAACCCTATGAACAATACACGAATAGAGCATTAAAGAGAGAGCTCAAATTGGAAGTCATTCAAAATAGGAGAAACAGCTGCATCAAGCATTCTTTAATAGTAATTGGAATTTGAAATGCACAAAGAATGAATGTAGAAAATATGGAAGTTGTGAACAATGAAATGGAACACACGAAAATCAGACATTGTAGGCATTAGTAAAATGAAACGGACTGGCATGGGCCAGTTTTAATCAGACAATTATATGACATTCTATGGCAGAAGTGTAAAATTTAGGAAGAATAGGGTTGCAATCATCGTGGGGAAAAAACCAATTTAAGATCTATCCTTAAGTCCAATGTTGTTGGTCATAAAATATTATTCATTGTTTCAATAAGGAAGACCTGTAAGTTCTACTTTTATTCAGATATATGCACCAACAAGTAAAGTCAAAGAGGAGGAAACAGGATTTCTCCCAAGTTTTGCAGTCCAAAATTCACCAAACACAAAATCAAGATGCATTAATAATTACTGGTGACTGGAATACAAAAGTTGGAAACAAGAGGAATGAATTGCTGTCGTTGTTCGAGTAGAGCATAACTCATGGCAACCCTATGAACAGAAGGCTTGAAGCCCCTCTACAACTATCGATATTTATCAAAGTTTGTAAGGTTTCCGGAGGCACATTGTTTAGGAAGTGAAGAGTCATAAATTATGGTCTTGGTAACAGAAATCAGGTTGTGCATAGGGTAAGTGAATTTTGTTCGTTCAATTATTTATTCACTGATAATACCTTAAAGGCATTCTTGAACATTAACCTCACTGATAAACTGCACTGGAATCAGACTGTCTATGTCTGTGGAAAGAATCTTTAGAGAAGTTCAGAATCCACCGCCTAAACCTGATCAATTGCTGACTGTGGACTAGACCATCAATTACTCATGCACAAGTTCAGATTGAAGCTTAACAGCTCTTAGAAACTATATAAATAATAGATTGAAACCTTGCTCTATCCTCACTATCCTCATGATTTCTGCCAATCTCAAGCCAATTTTTGTGCCATTTAAATCAATTTCATTGACAGTCTTCCTCTCTTCCACTGACCTTCCAATTTTCCAAGCATGATGGGTTTTTTCTAAAAATTTATACATCCTGTTAAGATGCCCAAAACCTGTGAGACAAAGTACCAACATCCTTGTTTTTAAAGGGTACCCTGTATCTTAACGAAAAGCTGGTGAATACTTCTAAAACGCACTAAACTTGGTTATACCAAGTGTCTATGAGGATATAAAGAATTAAGATTCTCTGTCATGAACAACCACTAAGAAAAAGTACTAAGTTGAAAATACAAGTAACTGGTGAGAGTTCCTTGTTGTTGTTGTTGCTGTTATGTGCCATCGAGTCGCTTGCAACTCATAATGACCCTGTGTACAACAGCCCTAAGCTCTGCTCTGTCCTGTGCCTATAGCACTGTCTCTGATACACCCATCCCAATTACCCTAGTCACTGAATCAATCCACCTCATAGAGGGCCTTCCCCTCCTCTGCCTGCCCTCCACCCTCCCAAGCATAATGTCCCTCTCCAAAGACCGGTGACTCCTACAACATGTCCAAATTATGTCAGACAAATCCTTGCCTCCAAGGAGCCACCTGGTTTAACCCTTTCCAGGATGAATCTGTTTGTTTTCGTAGCAGTCCATGGTACATTCAACACTCTTCTCCAGCACCACAGCTCAAAGGCATCAATTCTCCTTCTATCCTCCTTAGTCATTGTCCAGCTCTCTGATGCCTAACAAGTGATTGCAAAGACCATGGCCTGTATCAGACACACCGTATTCTCCAGAGAGACACCATTGCTCTTCAGTACTTTGGAGAGGTCCCTAACAGCTGACTTTCCCATCACAATACATGTTTTGATTTCCTGGCTACTGGTGCCAAGAGTGTTGACCATGGAGCCAAGCACACTAAAGCTGTGAACAATCTCAATCTCTTCACCATCCATCCTGATGCTGCCCATTAGTCTAGTGGTGAGAATCTTTGTCTTCTTGACATTGAGCCTCAAGTTCATTACACATTCAAATAATTCTCTATTGAACTAAATTTATTTCTTTTTGCCCACCACTCTACCATCTACAACAGAGTGTATTTCTAAAATCTTTAATGATTATTTACTCTGCTTTAAAAATCTTTAATACGTGTAGTTAGTGTTTGGTACAGGATTATTGGTTTTTTTTATTAAGCATTATCTAAATGAAGAGTCTGTGAACAACAGATATGAGCCTTGTCCTATATTGCACCAGCCTCATGATTTCTGATATGCTTGAGACCATTTACTAGTCTGTTACTAGTCTAACTATCTGATAATTACAGTCACAATATCAATCCATCTTGTGGAGGAGGGTCTTTCTTTCTTTCCTAGAACGTCCACCACCTTTCCCATTACGATGCCTTTTTCCAAGGACTGATTCCTTCTGGCAACATTCACAAAGTATGTTGAGATGAAGCTTCACCATCCTTGCCTCTCGGAAACAACTGGTTGTTCTTCCTGCAAGACAGTCCTCTTTGGGTTTTCGACAGTATATAGGATATTCAGGGAGCACTGACAGCTGAGTGGTAAAGAGTTGTGATGTCAACCCAAAGACACACGGTTCAAATCCACCAGCTGCTCTACAGGAGAAAGATGGGTAAACTCCTCTCATCATTTACGGTTTCTGAAAGCTCATTGGAGGCTCAGCTATGAGGTGGCCCAATTCTATTGCACATAGTTATTACAACAACAATAGCAATGGATAATCAGTAGTCTTCCCCAACATCACAATTCAAGGGTATTGATTTCCCTTCTGTCTTCCTTATTAATTGTCCAAATTTCAGATGTAATTGAAAATACATGAAAATTGGAATAAATTGAAAATACCATGTCTCGAATCAGGTGCAATTTAGTCTTTTAATCAACAAATACTGTTTTTAGGTACTTTGGAGAAACTCTTGACAGTAGATACCACATGGTATTTTATTTCCTAACTTTAAGAAAGGTGATCCAACTGAATGTGAAAATTATTGAACAATATCATTGATATCACATGCAAACAAGATACTACTGAAGATCATTAAAAAAATGCTTGGGATAGTACCATAGATAAGGAGCTGCCAGAAGTTCAAGCATTTTGTTGCTGATGTCAGGTAGATCCTGGCTGAAAGTAAGGAATGCCAGAAGAGTGTGTTTGTGCTTTATTGATTATGCAAAGGCACTTGACTGTGTGTATCATGACAAGCTCTGGCTGACATTAAGAAGAATGGGAATCCCAGGGCACTTGATTGACCAGGAGGTTGTTGTGCAAACAGAACCGGGGAGCACTGCATGGCTTGCAACTGGGAAGAGAGTGTGCCAAAGTTGTATTCTTTCTCCATACATATTCATTCTAGCTTGCGCCCACAATTGGTACCAGCACTCAGGAAATCAAGAGACACATTTCACTAGGAAAATCTGTGGTTAGGGACCTTTCCAAATTTTTGAGGAGATGCTGAAAATTGTTCTATAATGTATAGAGACCAAGACAAATGAATAAATACTGAACAGGAGAGTTCCAAGGACAACTTAAAAAGACAAAAAAGTGTTATATTAAAATAAGAAAAGAATTGAAGTTAGAAAATCAAAAAGAAAGAAATCTTACTGAATGTTTGTCAAGTTGGTAGAACTGAAAATCAAAGCCTCTACTTGCAATCCTAAAGCAGTACAAAGACTACAGTTTTTTGTGTGGATCTCATCATCAAGAAAGCAAAAATTCATACCACTGGCTCAACCAGCAATATCATGATAGATGAAGAAAAGTTTGAAATTGTCCCTGATTTCATTTTACTTAGATTCACAGTCCATACCCATTTTAGCAACACTCAAGAAATCAAAAGACCTGGTGCATGGATAAAATCTAGAGTCAAGGATCTGTTCAAAGTTTTAAAAATCCAAGATAACAATTTAAAGTTAAATTCAATTTAAAAAGTTTAAATCCAAGACAATAATGTAGTGTATCTGGTTCAAGCTACGATATTTTCAATTGCTTCCTATGCATGTAAAAATTGGACAGTGAATAAGGATGAATTAATGAACAAGAAGAATTCATTCCTCTGAACTGTATTTAAAAGTATGGGACATCCCAAGGATTGAGAAAAGAAAATAAAAAACATGGTTGGGGAAAATGCGATGAGAATGCTCCTTAGAAGCAAACTTTATCTCACATGCTTTGGATATATTGTCAAGAGTCCTTGGAAAAATACATCATGGTAGGAAGGGTAGGGGGTCAGAGAAATAGAGGAAGGTCCTCAGCAAAATGGATTAACCCAGTGTCAATGGACTTGAGCATAATGGAATTATGAGGATGGTGCTGTAGAGTGGAAAGTTCTGGATGATTGTCCACAGGGTCATTATGAGTCACAGTGGACTAATAATGGCATATAACAACAAAAGCTGCACGTGTAACATAAAATAGTTTGTGAAAAACATAATATACTTCATCACTAGTTGTTGTTGTTATGTGCCATAGAGTCACTTGCAACTCATGGCGACCCTATGTACAATAGCCCTAAACCCTCACCATCTCTGACACATCCACCCCCATTTCCCAAGTCACTGAATCAATCCACCTCATAGAAGGTCTTCCCCTCCTGTGCTGGCCCTCCACCCTCCCAAGCATGATGTCCCTCTCCAAGGATCGGTCTCTCCTCACAACATGTCCAAAGTATGTTAGTCGGAGCCTCAGAATCCTTACCTCCAAGGAGTAGTAGCCTGGCTTAACCCTTTCCAGGGTGAACCTGTTGTTTCCTTTGCATTCTATGGTATATTCAATACTCATCTCCAACACCACAGCTCAAAGGCATCAATTCTCCTTCTATCATCCCTAGTCATTGTCCAACTCTCTGATGCATAGCAAGTGATTGCATGTTGCAGTTCAATTAATTTCCTAGATTACAGTTTGTAAGTAAATCCTACTGGGGAAATCACCCTACCGGTCAGATGCAGATGTAGGCTGTCACAGCTCTCTGAAATCTACCTTTCAGGTATGCTTGTTTATCTATAGTTTATTTTCTTTTCTTCCATCCCTTAAAATAAAATGTCAAAATTGTTAGTAATATGTTAAGTTTCCTTCTTTGCTGTCCCTCCACTCCACTCTACTCTCTTTATGTGGGAAGGTATCAGCGAAGAAATTAGGATGGGCATAATTCAGAATCAGTTCTTTGAATTGGCACCATCTTTGAGTTCCCTGGGCTTTGATGAGCGAAAGTATGCTCTAGGCACTGTGCCAAGACTTGATAAATGAAGAAAGTTGAGGATCTGGACATGATACTAGATGAGCAGAACGTGGACAACTGGCTGCAGAATTTTTATTGTTGATAGGTGCTGTTGAGTCAAGCGTGATTCCTAGCAACCCTATGAACAATAGATCTAAACCCTGTGCTACCCTGTGTGCGTCACCCTCATCATCTCTGACACGCTTGAACACACAGCTGCCGTCAGTGTGTCAGTCCATGTAAGGAATGGGATGGAGCTTGCGTGAAAGTCACAGACTTTTTCCACTGAAGGAAACAGTAAGGTAAAGGCATGAAAGTGATACTGATACACCTGGAAGAGTCCAGAGTAGTTTTTATGAAAGGCATATGAGATGTTTTGAAACAGAGTGGAAAGCAGTGGGGAATTAAAACTGGAAATGAAGATGTTGTTGTTACACATTGAAAAAGATTCCACAGTTTGAAGCTTGTTTTGTCAAGCTAGAGTCATAGCTGTTAAATAAAAGTTAAGAAGTACACATGTTGAATTTCTTGATTAGGGTGGTAATAACAGTAGACTGAAAAGGTGGGAGGTTGGTGGAGAGGAACAGGATAGACTACATGGTGCACTATGTGCTCAGAGAGGCTGATTAGGACTGTAATGCTCTTTGGTTGCTTTCTGGAAATTCTTATTAATAATTTAACTTTGAGAAATAGGGCATATGCTGAAGCTTTAGAGACTCATGCATTCTTCTGTCCACTTGTGCTTTGTGATACACGCTGGCACTGTGAGTAACACAAAACCTCTATCTCTCCACTCTCATCTCTACTGGTGCTACAGTCAGTAAGATGGTGAATTGAGAAAGAACATGGGAAGAATGATGGGCATGGACTAAATGTCCTATAGCACCTTGGACAGGAAAGTACGGCACCGTGGGGACCTCAGCAGATATTAATCTCCCTGTTACTCCACTTCATGTACCAAGCAGGCCCCATCACCAAAGTTGCAACCTCTTCAAGGCGATCCATCACAGGTTGTTAAAGCACTTCTAGTCTTTGGCCAGGACACAGTATATTACTAGTTAAAGTTCAGTGTAGATCCTGAAGCTGTTGAAAGGCGCAAGCGAACAGGAAGTGGGCCAAGATTGGAGGAGACAGTTCTTTGGAGAAACCTCGTAGCTATGATCCCCCTATTCTCTTTCTTCGAACACCTTTGAATTTCAGGAACAAATCAACACACCACAACTCAAGATTACTGGCTTGTCTTTATGTCTATAGGGCAAAAGAGATATATTTCTGTGTGAGGCACAAAAATATTTGAACCCTCTCCACTACCATATTTACAAAGGAAAATTCTCTCTTAATACATAGTCTTAAGGAGAGAATTTTCTTCATCTCAACAGCTGTAGTACTAGTGGAGTATGGGGAGTTTCGAACTTACAGTGGTCACCTAAGTACGCCTATGTGGCTAGAGGAAGACTTGCAGAAAGTATATGCCCATCAAGTCCCTCAGTTGCCATGAAATCAATTGAGAAGCTTATGTGAAAGAATCTTACTTTGTACCCGCTGGGAAAGTTTCTAGAGCTGAGGAGGGAGCAGAGAATCGATATTTTCTTGTAACTGTCACCTCTATGTCCTGCCCATGATGTAAAGTGGGGTTTACATTCAAGTTTTCTAACTTTAGCCAGACCGTTTTTTAACAAGAGGAACGGCTCATTATAATATATCCTCTGCTTCTAATTCTAAGCAATAAAGCTTCTTTTCGTGTGCTGTAATGTGTTCAAGGAAGTTCTGTTGGTGTCGTCCAATGGGAATTGTGCACTTAACCCAAAGGACGAGCTTCTCGGGTGGTTCAAATCCATCAGTGATTCTACTGGAGAAGGATGGACAATCTCTGTTCATGCTTTTTATGAGTTTGTCCCAACTCAACAGCAATAAGTGAAAGAGAGTAGGATTGTTCAGGCTCTGATCTGATGAATATGCTGTTTATGTGTGTGTGTGTGTGTGTGTGTGCATGTGTGATCATATAGTTATTAATTCTCTTTTTAAAAATTTTTAATTATTAATTTCAAAGAAAATTTTCAGAGACTTTGGATTTCCATTCATTCATTGTTGCACTTTTCTCCCATCCTAACCCTCCCTGCCCAGTACACTTCCCTCTTGCAGAAATAAAAGAAAAATTCTTTCATTATTTTACAATCCCTCCCTCCAGGTCCACTCCACTATGCAGCCTTCGCTCTGGACTCCTGTCATGACAAAAATACCTAATCACATATCCCTTTTAAACAGCTTTCACCCTCATCTGTTTCAATGCACTATACATTATTTAACCCATCTTTCTCAGTCTCTCCCCAACCCTGATGTTAGTCCTATTTTACAACATTGGCACCATGCAGTATTTGTCCTTTTGTGACTGAGATACTTCACTCAGCATAATGTCCTCCAGGGTCACACATTTTGAATAGTGTTGCATGAGTTCCTTGTTTTTCAATGCAGCATAGTATTCCACTGTGTGAATATACCACAGCTTCTCTATCCATTCGTTTGTTGATGGGCACTTAGGTTGTTTCCAACTCCTTGCTATCGTGAACAAAGCCACAATAAACATGGGTGTGCCTACATTTGCTTGGGTGGCAGTTATGGTCTCTTTGGGGTATGTTCCCAGTAGTAGAATTGCTGGGTTAAATGGTATCTCTATTTGCAACTTTTTGAGAAAGAGCCATAGCACTTTCCATAGTGGTTGCACCATTTTACACTCCCACCACCAGTGAATAAGGGTTCCAGTTTCTCTACAACCTCGCCAGCATTTGTTGTTTGCTGTTCTGTTAAATTTTGCTATTTTAACTGGGGTGAGATGATATCTCATAGTTGTTTTGATTAGTCCCCTTTTCTAAGGACATTAATGTACTCATGTATCTATCTATCTTTCCAATATTTCATCAGTATTATTCCAATTGATGACAACACCATGTGAGTCATAGTTGAACTGCTCCTTGCAGGGTTTTCAATGACTTCTTCTAAAGTAAACAACCAGGCCTTTCTTCGGTGGTGTCTATACCTTGAATCCCTCTCCTTTCACTTATAAGCTGAGAACTTCACCGTTTGTGTCACTCAGATAATAGAAATGTATGCAAGATATGAGAAGGCAGTTCTAAAGACAAGCCTGGTGGCTACTATCTCCGGGAAAGATCAATGAAGTAGTGGAATCTTCTTGGCAGTCAGGGTTCTCTAGGGAAGCAAAACCTGTGATATGTGTATTTCTATATGAGATTAATTCCAAGGACATGGCTCACACAATTTTGGATCTAACAATTCCCAAATACATGAATCAGGTGGCCGACTCAAGAATTCTTCTGGTTTATACAGTTGCAAAGGCATGCTGCAGCCGCTTAAGCCGGAAGGTCAGGTGACAGGATAGAGGCTTCTCCCGGCTGGTACGGTCATGGGGATGGTGAATTAAACAATCTGCAGGTCAAGGTTCAATGTGATGCCCCAAGAATTGGGCAATAGGCCGTAAGAAGTGTGCAGGGTGTGGATAGAAAAGGTTACACATGAGTACAATCAAGTGTTCTGGAATTCCTATTCTTCCCTATGTTAACAATTTGTAGTGACCCACACGGTAACATTCATTTGCATAGAGTCTCTGTGACCTGCAGGCAAATCAGTGGTCCTTATCAATGACAATAATTCTTTTCTATTACACTCGGTGATATCTTTATACCACTTTATATATTCGGTCTTCCCATTCTCTTTAGCAAGTACTTTGTGTCTTGCTCACTTTGGCAAGCAGGTTTTACTATCTACATTGTGAATGTTATTGGTGAATCTTCCTACTAGACATAGTTGACCAATTCAGCAAAGTAGCAGGATACAAGATCAACATACAAAAATCAATTTAATTTCTCTACAGTGACTAAGAGAATACAGAGCTACAGTTAAGAAAATCAATAGTTAGTTAATAAGAATTTAAATATAGTGTCCTAAGAAAATAAATGGTATGATGTGTCCTACAGGGAGCTGTGGTGTCTTCTCGTTGTTGTTATATG
>NW_006400079.1:541264-543980 GCF_000299155.1 Elephantulus edwardii | reverse complement strand
GATCTATTTAAAAGGGAAACATGAATGGGTCTTCTTGTCATCACGGAAGTCCAGAGTGAAGGCTGCATAGTGGAGAAGACTTGGGGGAGGGATTGCATAACAATGAGTTTTTCTTTTTCTTTTCAAGAAGAAGAGTGAATTGTGGAGGAGGGGGTGGATAGGGAGAAAAGTGCAACAATGAATGACTGGAAATCTTAAGTCTCTGTAAACTTTCATTAAAATTAAAAAGAAAAAAAAATGCCTGTCTCTTCTTGTTTGAAAACCTGTTACCTGATAACTTTTGAGATGTTTACATAATGAAAATGTGAATGGTAAGGTAAGGCTTCAGCTCTTACTCTTCAATACATATAGTACACACGTATTTAAAAAGAAGAGGAAGGTGGAGGAGGAGGAAGAGGGGGAGGAGAAGGAAGAGGACGAGGAAGAGGAAGAGGAGGAGGAGAATCTCCTCATAATTGACCGGCTTGTGGGATATAAAGACCTGCACCTTCATTTTCTGCTGACGAGCTAAAATCCTAAAAAACAAACAAACAAAAAATATCCCAAAACTAAACAAACCTAAAAAGAATCTCTTTTGAAATAAATCTTCCATTGTTTTTTTTTCCTTTTCTTTAAATTAATGTCTATTTTCTTCTCTAATAACTAAAATCTCCAAGCATACAGATAGTGCCTCAATGACAAGTATATCTTATTTGGACAAATCAGTGTCTTAAGAATTCTTCTGGATCTTTCTTACCTATTGCTATAGGGTGTAACTAACTGGGTTCCTTATGAACTTGACTAAAAGAATTACAGAAAAAGATTTCATGTATATACATTTCACGGAGAGCATTGTTATTTAAAATCATAATACAATTGCAAAAAAAAAAAAGGAAGACTTGAGAAAGGGCATTTGCAGGTCAATTTTATTAGAATTTCTCAGGCTAAAGCAATTGGATCAAGCCTGTAGGCTATTTAAATGAAATGTCAAGGTGCTGTGCATATTTTAACCCTAAGAAGAAAAGGCATTTTGAGGTTGTGTTTCTGGAACTTAGCATGCCCTACTACTGAATTTTAAAGCTTTGTAGAAAAAGCGTAAGTAAGGCAGGGCTTGATCCAGTAGCAGGTTCATAATATTGGATATAAAGTTTTCATCTCTGAGTTTTGGAGTTAGTGAGATATGAATGTAATTTCTGCCTCTTTATTTGAGAATCCGGACAAGTTAATAACCTTTTGAAGACCTGAGCCCCTTGTCTGTGAACAGAACTGAAACTAACAATACTTGGGTTATAAAATTATAGCAAAGGTTAAATAAAATGCATGTAAAAGAACACATTGTCCTGCAAGATTGGCTACTAAATTGGTGGTGTTTGTTGCTATCAATGACATGAATTAGTGAGAAAAATCACACAATTACTCTAAAAATGAAATTTTTTTTTTTTTACTTTTCAAAAGGAAGATTGCATAGTAGAGTGGACTTGGGGGGAGGGATTGTATAACAACGAGAGAATTTTTCTTTTCACAAGAGAAGAGAGAACTGGGAGGGGGGGAGGTTGGACAGGGAAAAAATTGCAACAATGAATGAATGGAAATCCAAAGTCTCTGTACACTTTCATTGAAATTAATTAATTTAAAAAAAAAAAACCCAAACACCCAATTACTCTGGTTTGGAACTGAAATTGAGCAAGTTTAACCTTAGTTGTATGATTGAAAATGTTTTCCCATTGTTCAGCGTTGGCAGCTATATCAATTTCTTAACAAATATTTCCTATAAAAATCAAGCACCCATATGTATCAAAAACATCTCTTTTCTTTGTGTTTTTTTCTCTTTAAGTAAGAAAGAAATTTGCCTACAAACATTTCAGACATTCTTTTCAATACTTTTCAAGAAAGGGGTAGTAAATCTATTTGGCAATGTTCACAAGTAAATGATAGAACTTTTTTTTTTATGAAAAGTAGAAGGATCAGTTTACAAATATTTAAATAAGATTAAACTCCAACAAAGTTCAGATGTCTTATGTAAGTTCTTTTGCTGTGTTTTACCTTGAAAGCCTTCTCAAAAGATGCACTTAAAACATTTAATTTAAAAGCCTTGTCTAATGGATACAATTGTAAAAGACACAAGTTTTTTTCTTTAAAAGAGCAAAATAGAAGTGAAGATTATTTGAAAAGTCCTGAAAACAGTTTCGTTTCATCACCCTTTTTGTTTTTTAGAAGTGATGAAATAAAAGAACCTCTGTGACTTGAGAAGGAATGAAATGTCTTAGAATATGTTGTTGTTCTTGTTCTTATATTCCATTGAGTCAGAACTGACTGATAGCTGACCTTTAATGAGTTTTAGAGACTAGACTTAAACCCATTTTTCTCTGCAGAACTGTTGATAGACTCTAATTGTTTGCTTTTAGGGTTGATCCAGTTGCATAATAGTTTGTATCTGGAAACCCTACAAACCTAGAGAAAGGATGAAAGTTATACAGGAGGTGTCCAGGACTTTGGTTCATAGGGTCGCTATGAGTCGTCTGTGACTTGACAGCACTTAATACCACCAAGTACAATTTCTTACCACAAAGCCATTAGAACTGTCTTTTTAATATAAAAATAGAAGTTTTGAAGTACTCAAGAGCAACAGTGTCTCTTTGGAGACGAAGGTGCGCCTGATACAGGCCATGGTCTTTGCAATCACTTGTTATGCATCAGAGAGCTGGACAATGACTAGGGAGGACAGAAGGAGAATTGA
>NW_006400079.1:514691-541139 GCF_000299155.1 Elephantulus edwardii | reverse complement strand
ATGTTGTAAGGAGAGACAGGTCTTTGGAGAGGGACATCATGCGGGGTAGAGTAGAGGGACAGCGCAGGAGGGGAAGACCCTCTATGAGGTGGATTGATTTAGTGACTGGGATAATCGGGATGGGTGTGTCAGAGGCAATGCAATTGGCACAGGATAGAGCAGGGTTTAGGGCTCTTGTACATAGGGTCGCTATGAGTCGCAAATGACTCGATGGCACATAACAACAACAACAACAGTGTAAGAAAGAATGCCATCTTTTCACAGCTTCCAATAATTCTATAGGTATTTTAACAGAGACTAGCACTTCTAGAACAAAAATCTTCATTGTTTTGCGTACTATTCTTAAAATGGAAGTTATAAAATTCTCCAAAGACCAAGATACAAACTGATGTACACATCAATACCTACAAGTAATAAGTATGGAAAATAAAGGAAAAAATCCATTTCATATGCTTGGGTGATATCGACTAACTAGCACACAGGGATCTCATGTTATATTTATCGTATTATCTAAATTACCTACGGTTTTTCAAAAAAATCGATCCTCTCTGCTCACTGTGGTGAAAGTGGCTGTGGTTTTCTTTTCCTGAAAGGGATGTGTATTTATTGCTGATGCTTTTGTAAACACAGCGCCGAGGGTTGTGATCTATCTTCATATAAGACACTCAGCAAGGCTTTATTGTACTTAAACAGAGTGCCAAAGCTGACATCATCACCCTTGCTCTCCCAGGGCTCCAGCTGGATGAACTAGGGGGCATGAGCTGTAAAGTTCACGTTCAGCATCAGGATCACATCCAACAGGGCTCTGACAAGGATCCCATTGTGAACTGGCTCTGGAAAATGCCACCACCACTGTCTATCAGCCTTGGTGTACGTGGCATGGCCACTCACTCTACTGCCCAATGAGGTCCTATAACAGATGCTATAATGTAGCCTCAGGGTTGAGGCAGGAGAAAGAATGAAGAATTGGAACGACATGTAAGTCAGAAAGTTCTATTGCACCTTAAAGTGGTAACTAACTTTCCCTGTTCCTGTAATTTCTGCTATGTCAAATCCATTAACCAAACCCATTACAAATGATTTGATCCTGACCCAGAGAAACACTATCAAAAAGAGAATTGCCCCTAGTCTTACAAAGGCTATAATATTTTTTAAAAAAGCAAACAACAAAACTTTTAATTGTGAATTTAGTGAAAGTTTAAAGAGCCAATTAATATTTTATTCAACAATTCATATACATATTTTATGATATTGATTAAAATCCTCATGTTGTAACAGCATTTTCCCTGCTTCTTCCCTGTGTTTCCTATTCCATTTGTCCATACTGATTCCTTCTTGCCTTCTGAACTTTCTCCCTGGAGAAACGCTGCCTTTTTGACCTTGTACGGTTGGTTGATCTGAGGACTGAGTACCTCCACGGTCCTTTGGTTCACCTTATAGACCTGTCTGGCAGACAGTTGAGAGCATGGTGATTTCAGTTCCAGGCCTGATGCTTGACTACGAGCTGTAGTCTTAGGCCTTCCACCAATCTCTGTGAGATCAGTTAAGTCTGGTCTTTTTATGCTTTTGACTTGTGTTCTGTATTTCCTCCCACTATATCAGGGATTGTTTCTTGTACTACCTTTCAGAATGGTTAACAGCAGTCGTCAGATACCATGCTGTTCTTTTGGACTCAGCATTCGGGAAACTGAAGTTCACAATGTCTGCAAACCCTCTGGAGTAGCAGTCTTTTCTTTTCACCCCTCTTCTTTACACTGGATGAGAAAGACCATAGTCACCTCTGAGACAGCTGACATCATCACCCAAAAGACCTGATTATCAATGTTAAGATCTTTTAATATCTTTTTACAACTCATCCAAGTAGGATGCAGACCATTGTCTTCGTGGATTGTTCTTCCAATTGACCTTGATGTCCTCTGAGACTGTGCTCCTAAGCCCAGCAACTTATTTTCTCAGAAAGAGTGTTTGATCTGACTACAAATGTTCATAATTTTGTCCTCTTCTCTACATACATGGATCTATTTATAGCATGTAAAGATATGTAGGTAAAATTACCATTTGCCAAGCCTATATGGTTTCGGAGTGGTCTCATTTATCTATACTTGTTCATGTTGTCTGTAAACCTAAGTATCCATCTGTAGATTAATGTCTGTTATTGCTTTTGCCCTCAAGTCACAACCTTCCAGCAGGTTTTCAGAGGATATACTTCACATGGGAGGAGATTTCCAATCTTTTTCCCAAAGAGTCGTTGATACATTTGAACTGCATGCCTTTGAAGTGACTCTTTACAACTAGACCCCTGGAGTTCGATGTATGTGATAATATTTATTTTTGTCTTGTGATCTCGTGTGTATCACTCTGTGTTTTCCTTTTCCTTAATAGGAAATGTTATAGTTAAAATAATCGTTTTCTTAATAAGAGACTTAATAGGACACTGATTATCTCATATTGTGTATTATCCTTCTCTCTGCACAATTTAATACATGTTTCTTAACTATTTGGTGATTAACTCTCACCTGTCATCCTTGGAAACCACAGTGTGAAACAAAATGTGTATGAACTTTGTAAGCAAACCAATATAAAATAATGTTTTAAAGTATTTCTATGTATAAAGCTTTTCTGTGATTTTTTTGTGATAGTGGACTGTGAAGACATCTATCCTTTTGTAAGTAATTTGTCAGCATAATGTCCTCCAGTTTTCCCCATACTATGAAGTATTTCTTGGATTATTTGTATTCAGTATTCTCTGTCCATGTACTATTCTAGTAGTTTTTTAATGATCTTCAGCAAGATTTTTCTTGCATCTGATATAAATGATACTGTTTGGTATTTTCTGAATGTTATTAGATCACTTTGGGAATGGGAATGAATATGACTTTCTTCTAATCAGTTGGCTAGGTGTCTTCCAAATTTCTTGGCATAGGCTATTGAGCCTGACTGCATCTGTTGAAAGATAACAAATGATATTCCATCAATTCCTGAGGCCTTATATTTTTCCAATATCTTCTGTGTAGCTTGAATTTCTTCCTTCATTGCCATTGGTTCTTGGTCATATACTACATCCTGAAATGGTTCCATATCTCTCAACTCTTTTTTTGGTACAGTGACTCTGTTTATTTCTTTGTTTTTTTGTAATGTTTCCTGAATATTCAATATTTTGTCCATAGAATCCTTTCATATTACAAACAAGTGGAGCCTTGAATTCTTTCTTTAGTTCTTTCAGGTTGAGTAATGCTGAGTGTGTTCTGCCCTTTTGGATTTGTTACTCCAGCTCTTTTCACGTTTCATTATAATACTTGGTTTTACCTTCTGTCACTGCCTTTTGAAATCTTCTATTGCATTCTTTGCATTGCTTCCTTTTGCTTTGCATTTCTTCCTTTTGTTCTGGCTTCTTTAAGTTCTACTGCAAATTTCAGACTTGGAAGAGGCCTTGTTATGAAGAATATCATTGTTGGTGTTAAATGAATCATGGCTGAAAGCAAATAATACAGATAAAATCGAGGCATGTGGGTGGCAATGTTCTCAGACTGCTAGTTTTGGAGGCTAGTATCTTCAGAAGTTAATGTGTACAAAGGTTGTTGTTGGAAAGCACAGATGAAGCTGGCTTGTTTTGGATACTAAAGTGTCCAAAGTCAACAAGTAAGGCAGGCTATTGGTTTAAGAATTGGGGATTACAAACCAGACAGCTAGAATGTAGATCTGACAAAAAGCTCTCTAGCTCTTCCCACAGAGTGCAAAGTTACTGTGAAGGCCACCGTTATGAGGAGACCTACCCTAAATCTGATAAAGTTAATAATATCTCTAAAGATCCACTTGTAATTCTGGTTTATCATCATCATAGACATTAGAATTCACAACACAATTATACCAAGGATAGCACATACTAGGGTCAATTATTAGCCATGACAAGTCACTTGTCCAACATGTCACTGTAACATATATTATCTCAGTCTTCAGATGCTCTTTCCTACTTCTTTGGAGAAATTTTTTATGCACATTGGAGACTATCTAGAGACTAAGTTGAGCCTAACCCAGGCCATGGTCTTCACAATTACTTGCTATGTGTCAGAGAGCTGGACAATGACTAAGGATGACAGGAGAATAGATGCCTTCAAGTTGTGGTCCTGGAGAAGAGTCTTGAACATACCATGGACAGCCAAGAAAACAAATCGGTCTGTCTTAGAGAGGGTGAAACCAAGTTTCTCCTCGGAGGCTAGGATTTTGAAGATCCATCTCACATACTTTGGGCACATGGCCAGGAGAGACCAGTCCTTGGAGAAGGAAATTGTATGTGGAAGGGCGGAGAGACAGCACAGGAAAGGAAGATTCTAGATGAGATAGATTTATATAGTAACTGGGGCCATTGGAGTTGGTATGTTGGAATTAGTGAGACTGGCTCAGGACAGGGCAGGGTTTGTCGCTGCTGTACTGTTCAGGTCACTATGAGTTGCAGGAGACTTTACGGCACATAACAGCAACAGCAACATTGGATTTCATTTTAGGAGATCTCAGTTATTTGGTTTATCTTTCGTTGTTTGAATTCTTTGCTATATTTGATTACATATGTCGTGGGTTGAGGCCTCAATATATCTTCCTCTATTTTCTCTTTGATGATATTTATAGTTTGTTGCTGTTGTTACTGCCATTGAGTCGTGCATGACTCATAGTGACCCTATGAACAAAAGACCTGAAGTCTTTCTATAACTATTGTCATTTCTCAAAGTCCGTAGAGTTTGCAGAAACATGATGCTTGGAAAGTGGATACCACTCCTTTATACATTTATATCTTTAATTAATCTTGAGTAAGATTTTATATATGATAAGTATGGACATTACTTCCTATTTCTCTAAATGGATATCTAGCTGTGCCAACATCATTTGGTAGATAGTCTTGTCCCATTAAATGGCTTTTGAAAGGCTTTCATCATGACAGAAGGAAATGGTCACTATCTCCCCCATAGAACATCTGGTGAGTTCAAATCACCATTCTTTCAATCAGCAATTGTGTACCTCACTGTGTACCCACTGTGTCTGTTTTCTACTCTCAAATCCAAGACTAGAGGGAAAAATGCCCTGTGTGTCATTAAGAAAAAGTCCTGCATGCCATTCTACATGTAGGAAAGTGAAGAAATAGATTATTCAATGTACTGGTTCTAGAAATAGAAGCTACAGCTTTTATAACGTGTTCAGATAGACATCATTCCATATCACCTTAAAACATTTTAAATTTGTTTTCCTGCTGGTTGACGAATCTGTCTGTATGCTATCTCGAGCCATAGGAAAATGGTGCATGTGGGATCCTTATAAGTTTTAAGATTTAAACTTTAAGGGAAAATGGGATGAACTTTGAAATGAGGTAAACAAAGAAATCCTCCAAATCAAAATAGTTTACTTACTTTAATGTAGTGTACCGGTCAGGTTAATCATTTCCTTTTACTGTCTATTGTCTTAAAACTATAACCTAACTCTGTAAGATGGAGAGAATTACAAATAAGACAAATTCCTTTTCACAGAACCATACACAAATTGTAGACAATAGAACTTAATTAACTATTGCCATGTAGACACTGACAGTTTTGCAGGTATCTAGAAGTTCTTTTTCTCATTCCTGATAACTCACATAGATAGGTGTATATTCAGCCTTCTTGTTTGACCCAGCTGTAGCATCACATTGATTCCTTCACTAATTAATTAAGGAGTTAAATAGAATATTTGACACATGCCTATTTCATTTGTGTGACAGTCGTGATTTTTGTCTTTTTAAAAAATGATCTTTTATCAAGAGCTTTTAAACAGATGACAAGCTTTTCTTTCTTTCTTTCTTTCTTTCTCTTGATAATAAGCCTTCCAGAGAAACTCTTCACAAAATTATACATGTATTTCTCTTTGCAGTTCAGAGACAGACTTAAAGATAATAAGATTATCTCATTGGCTGAGAATTAGCACAGTGTCTAGGTCAAGTTGAGAGAAACAGTGAAGAACCAATGTTTTTCAGTGCGGGTAAGACATTCTATTCAATGTGCCTCCCAAGAAAGGACTTCAATTTAAGAAATAATTAGGCTAATGGTAAACAGTCCAGGTAATTGTTAAATAGGTTGCGTTGGATTGTGGTAGGCAAACCTCTTTTCTACTCTAGTATAATGCTACCTGAAATGACTGTCTACCTTATATGACTCTGAAAACAAAGATAAATATTTGAAGGAACATTAAACCAGTAAAATAATAATTGATGCCATTTATTTTAAAGTTATTATTTGCAGACATTGGTGCTAAGCACTTTGCATTACCAGTTATTCCTCACAAACTTATATGGGAAACATTATTATCTATATTCTGTGCATGAAAAAAAAATCAATGCTTTAAAAAAAAAGGCTAAATTACTTGCTCCAAATCATCTGTCCAGTAAGTGGTGAAGCGTGGTCTTGAGCCCTTTTCTGTAAACCTGATGCCACTTGAGTTTGTTTAGCCATTGTAGAATACAGAGCCTGTGTAATCAGCCTCCAAGTCCTATAGATACCTTTAAATCCTGATTTCACCATTACAACTCCCTGTAGAAAAACAGATGTAAAGGAAGTTACAAGAAAGAAATTCAGGGAAGAAAATTAAAAGAGAAAGACCGAAATACAAGAGTTTATTGTTGCTGTTTGGTGTTGTTAGGTATGACTCCTATAACAATCCTAAAACAACCATCTCCTATACTGTTCCTCTGACACACTTGAGCCTATTACTGTAGTCACTGTGTCAATTCACCCCTTTGAGGGTCTTCTTCTCTTTCCCCATCGCTCCAGCATCCCAAGCATGATGCCCTTCTCCAAAGAATAGCCTCTTCCAGCAGCGTGCTCTAAGTACATGAGACAAAGCTTTATCATTTTCACTTCAAAGAGCACTCAGGCTGCACCTTCTCCAAGACATAATTGTTTTTTTTTGAAGTCCATAGACTATTCAGTACTTTTTCCAACACCATTGTTCAAAGCCATCAATTCTTTTTTTCTTTCATCCTTATTCACTGCCCAGCTCTCAGCAGCATAGCAAACAAGATTAGAGACTAAACCAGGCACACCTTAATCCTAAAACTAACATCATTGCTCCTCAATAATTAGGAGAGGTCCCTAATTGCCAACCTTTCCAATGCGATATGTCTCCTGACCTCCTGACTGCTCGTATCAAGTATATTCAAAGGACAGCTCGAGAAGACAAAACAAAGTATCACAACAGAATGTGCAGAAGCTTAGAATGGAAAAATAAAAAGGAAACGACTCACTCAGCATTTCTCAAGCTGAAAGTAATGAAAAAGTCAAGCCTCAAGTTGCAATACTTAGAGATACTACGGGCAAATGCCTGAGTGATCCAGGATCATCAAAAGAAGATGGATGGAATACACAGAATTACTTTGTCAAAACGAATTGGCCAACATTGAAATATTTCAGGAAGTATCACATGATCAAGAGGCGAATGACAATGAAGAAACAAGTTTAAAGGTATTGAAAGCATTTGGCAAAAATAAGACCCTAGGAATAAGTGAGAAACCACTTAACATGTTTCAAAAGAAATGTGTAGGTCTGGACATGCTCACCAGTGTATGCCAGGAAATTTGTACAAAAGCTGCTTGGCTGACTGACTGAAAGAAATCCATATTTGATCCAATTCCCAAGAAAGGTGAACTAGCAGAATGTGGAAATTATTGAACAATATCAATAATATCACATGCAAGCTAAATACTGCTGAAAATATTTTTTTAAAGTGTGAAACAGCATATAGGGAAATGCTGGAAGTTCAAGCTGGATTTAGAAGAGGCTATGACAACAGGAATATTGTTGCTGATGGATCCTAGCTAAAACAAAAGTACTAGAAGAATGCCTATTTGTGCTTTATTGACTATGAAAAAGCATTTGACTGTGTGGACTACAACAAATTATGGCTATCATAGAGAAGAATGGGAATTCCAGAATATTTAATTGTGCTCTATGCAAAAGCATTTGACTGTGTGGATCACAATAAATTGTGGCTAACCTTGAGGAAAATGGGAATCCCAGAACATTTGATTGTATTTATGTGAAACCTGTACTTAGACCAAGACACAGTACTGAGAACAGAGCAAGGAAACACTGCATGGTTCAAAATCAGGAAAGAAGTGCATCAGGGATGTATTCTCTCCCCATTCCTCCTCAATCTGTATGCAGAAAAATCAGTCAGGGAGCAGGGCTTTATGAGGAGGAGTATGGCATCAAGATTGGAGGAAGACTATGATGTGTAGATGACACAACCTTGCTTGATGAAACTGAAGAAGACCTGAAGCACTTTCTGCAGAAGGTCAAGGACTATAGTCTTCAATATTGATTAAAGTTCAACATCAAAAAGGCAAAGATTCTCACCACTGGGCCAACTGGCAGCACCATGACATATGGAGAAGAGATTGAGGTTAAGAATTACAGCTTGCTTGGATCCACAATCAACACTCTTAACACCAGTAGTCAGGAAATCAAAAGATGAATTGCACTGGGAAAATCTGCTGTCATGGACCTCTCCAGAGTGCTGAAAAGCGATTGTGTCAGTCTAGAGACTAAGGTGTGTCTAATCCAGGCCAAGGTCTTCTCAATTACTTGTTCTGCTTCAGAGAGCTTGGCAATGAATAAAGATGTCAAAAGAAGAATAGATGCCTTCGAGTTGTGGTGCAGGAGAAGAGTCTTGAACATACCATACACTGTCAAGAAAGTAAATCGGTCTGTCTTGGAGAGGGTGAAACCAAGTCTCTCCTTGGAGGCTAGGATTTTGAAGCTTCGCCTTACTTTGGGCATGTGGCCAGCAGAGATCGGTCCTTGGAGAAGGACATCATGCTCAGAAGGGTGGAGGGGCAGCGCAGGAGAGGGAGACGCCAGATTAGATGGATTGATATAGTGACTGGGGCAATGGGGGTTGGTGTGTCAAAATTAATGAGGCTGGCGCTTAGGACAGGGGAGTGTTCAGAGCTGCTGTACATAGGGTCGCTATACATCACTGGAGACTCCACGGCACATAACAACAATAACATTCTGTTGGTTGGTTGTTTTTTTTTATTTTATTATTTTTTTTATTTTTTATTTAAGCCTCATGTTTAGAGTTAAGGAGACAGTGAGGAGGGCCTTTGATTGCAGTCGCTACCACCTTATTTCACTTCCGTTCCAGAGGCTAAGAAAGAAATGATTCACCTGATTGGACTTGGGCTTGGGCTCTTTGTTGTCCAAGGCCAGACCCTCCGCCTCCTCTCTTAGCCGAGTGAGCCCCGGGCCATATTGCTCACGTGCGCACACTCACCTGTCTCGTGGTTTCTGCCGGCAGTCAACCAAGCCAAAGGCCTTAGGTTTAAAATGCACTCATCTACTTACCAATTGTTTTATGTTTGTATCTTAAAGTTGTTCCTCATTGTAACTCAGTAGAGGAGAAAAGCAGATAGATGAATCTAATTGTGCAGAAGGGTCAGTTTGGGGCAGGTTAGACATGTCCCACAGGCGGGTCTAGAACCAGGACCTCCGTGTCCCCTGACTTTGTAGGTGAAGGGTGTGAGACCCTGGCCACTATTTGCTGAATTAGGAAGCAATACTCAGCAGCCTAAACTCAGCCACCTCCCAGACTTGGTCACTGAATCCCTGATTGGGAATGAACAGCCTTTGCTTCATGTTAAAGTCATAATCTTCATATTAAAACACTTGACGGTACCTGAGTTCCTACCTTGGGGTGTGAACCCGTGCAGACCGTCCCCTCTCACTCTCCTCTGCATACCACTTGATGAAAGGCTGAAAAATATTGGTTGGTATTCTATTTTAGAGGAACATTCCTCTACGTGGTACAGCACTCTCTGTCAATATGCTGTAACCTGGGGTTGGTGTGATGCTGAACCTTGTGTGATTGGGGTGTCAAATGCCATAAGGTTACCCATATGGACAGTATTTAGTGCTGTTCTGTTAAACTTTGCCACTGCTACTAGAGTGAGATGGTATCTCATTATGTTTTTTATTTGCATGTCTCTTATTGCCAGTGATTTGGAGCCTTTCCTCATATGTTTGTTGGCCATTTGAATATGTTCCTCAGTGAAAATTCTTTCTATGCCTTTTGCCCATTTTGTAAGTAGGTTATCATCTTTTTCTTTTGGGGGCCCAGGAGTATTCTATAAACTCTCATTATGAGACTCTTTTCTGAGATGGTATTGCCAAATGTTTCTCCCTGATCAGTAGATTTTTCTTTTCACCCTGTTGGAAAAAGTTTTTGATGAACACAGGGATTTAATTTTTAGAAGGTCCCAGTCATCAATTTTATTGTCCTCAGATTGTACATTTCTGGCTGTATTTCTCAGTCCCTTTATACTATAGATTAGGTTTTATAAGTTTAATCTCAGTTTTTCTCTTATGAGCTTTATTGTTTGGGGCTTTACTCTCAAATATCTTATTTACCTTGGGGTGATTTTTGTGTATGGTGTGAGATGTGGCTCCTATATCAGCTTTCTGCAGGTATCAGTACAGTTTTGCCAGCACCATCTGTTGAAGAGGTTGTCATTTTCCCATTTTATACCTTTGATTACCTTGTCGAATATCAGTTGACCATAGCTAGTTTGGTCTATTTCTGGGTTCTCAATGCTGTTCCTCTGATCTGTGTGCCTGTCATTGTATCAGTACCATGCTGTTTTGGTTACTACCACTGTGTAGTAGGCTTTGAGGACATGGAGTGCTATAACTCCCACTTCATTTTTGTTTCTCAGAGGTGTTTTGCTTATTCAGGGTTGCTTGTCTCTCCAAATAAACTTGACAATTTACCTTTCAATGTCCTTGAAAAATTAATTTGCTATCTGTATTGGGATTGCATTAAATATATAGATTGCTTTTGGTAAGATTTTCATTTTTCACACTACTGATTCTTCCTGTCCATGAATGGGGCACATTTTTCCATTTCTTTTGTTCTTTTATTGTGTCTTGTCAAATGTTCTGTAGCTTTTTCTGTATAGGTTTTCTGTATCTCTAGTTAGGTTTACCCGGAAGTATCTTAATTTGTGGTTAGGTATTGTAAATAGTATTGTTTTCTTAGTTTCTTTCTCTGAATTTTCTTTGTTACTGTAGAAGAATTTCTTTGATTTTTGGATATCCTGCCACTCTACTAAATTGGCCTACTAGCTTTAAAAGGTGTTTTTGGTTGTAATCTTGGCATTTTCTATGTACACTATCACATAATCTGTATATAGTGATATTTTAACCATCTCTTTGCTGATATGGATGCCTTTTATTTCCTTCTCTTGTCATTTACCTTAGCAAGCACTTCCAGTACAATAATGAATAGAAGTGGTGACAGTGGACATTCTTGTCTTGTCCCTGTTTGCAAGAAAAATGTTTTTAGGCTCTCTCCTTTGAGAATGATATTGGCTCTTGGTTTTGCATATTTACTTTTCACTATGTTGAGGAAGTTTCATTCTATTTCAATTTTACTGAGTGCATTAATCAGGAAGGGGTGTTGGATCTTGTCAAATGCCTTTTCTACGTCAATAGCTAAGATCATATGATTCTTACTATATATTTTGTTAATATGGTGAATTACATTAATTGTTTTTCTTATGTTGAACCATCCTTGCATACCTGTCATGAATTGCACTTGACCACGGTGAATTATTTTTATTTTATTTTTTTATGTGCTTTTGGATTCTATTGGCTAGGATTTTGTTAATGATTCTTTCATTTATATTCATGAGAGTTATTGGTCTGTACTTTTCTCTCTTGCCTGTTTTTAGTATGAAGGTTATGCTTGCATCGTAGAATGACTCTGGGAGTATTCCTTCATTTTTAATTTTTGAAATAGTTTAAGTAGACTTGGTGACAGATTCTCTTTGAATGTTTTGTGGAATTCAGCTGTGAAGCCATCTGGTCTAGGACTTTTCTTATGGGGAAGTTTTTTTTTTTTTAATTTATGACCTTTTCAATTTCTTCTTTTGTGATGGGTCTGTTCAAATGTTCTATATCTGTCATTGTCAATCTGGGTAGTGCATGAGTTTCACGGAATTTGTCCATTTCCTCTGTTGTTGTTTTTGTTATGTACGGTCGAGTCACTTGTGACTCATAGCGACCCTATGGACAACAGCCCTGAACTGTGCTCTATCCTGTGCCAATCTCATTGCCTCTGACACACCCATCCCGATTACCCCAGTCACTGAATCAATCCACCTCATAGAGGATCTTCCCCTCCTGCACTGTCCCTCTACTCTACCCAGCATGATGTCCCTCTCTAAAGACCTGTCTCTCCTTACACCATGTCCAAAGTATGTCAGGCAAAGCCCCAGAATCCTTGCCTCCAAGGAGCATCCTGGTTTAACCCTCTCTACGATGAATCTGTTTGTTTTCCTGGCAGTCCATGGTACATTCAATACTCTTCTCCAGCACCACAGCTCAAAGGCATCAATTCTCCTTCTATCCTCCCTAGTCATTGTCCAACTCTCTGATGCATAACAAGTGATTGCAAAAACCATGGCCTGTATCAGGTGCACCTTAGTCTCCAGAGAGACACCGTTCCTCTTGAGTACTTTAGAGAGGTCCCTAACTGCAGACTTTCCCATCGCAATACGTTTTTTGATTTCCTGGCTACTGGTGCCAAGAGTGTTGACCGTAGAGCCGAGCAAACGGAAGCTGTGAACACTCTCAATCTCTTCGCCATCCATCCTAATGCTACCAATTGGTCCAGTGGTGAGAATTTTTGTCTTCTTGACATTGAGCCTCAGTCCATATTGAAGACTTCAGTCCTTGACCCTCTGCAGTAAGTGCATGAGGTCTTCCTCAGTTTCAGTGAGCAAAGTTGTGTCATCTGCATAATATCTCATAGTTGTTTTGACTTGCATCTCTCTTAGAGATAGGGATTTTGAACATGTCTTCATGTATTTATTTGCTACCTGACTGTTTTCTTTGGCGAAGTGTCTGTTCATATCCTGTGCCCATTTTGCAATTGAGTATTTTACCTTTATCTTGTTGTGGTGCTCGAGTATTCTACAAATTCTAGATATAAGTCCCTTATGAGACATGTCATTACCAAATATTTTTTTCCCCAGTCTGTGGCTTCTCTTTTTACCCTATTGTAGAAGTTTTTTGATGTGCATAGAGATTTGATTCTTAAAATATTTCATTCATCTATTTTATTGTCTCCTGGCTGTAGGTTTTTTTTGATGCTTGAAAGAGCGTTCATGTTGTGGATTAGGGCTTCTAGAGTTCTTCTAAGCTTTTGTCTAACGAAGTTTATAGTCCTTGATTTTACTCCTAGGTTCTTGATCTACTTTGAGTTGGATTTTGTGTATGGTATGGGTCTTGCTTGAGTTTTCTGCGGATAGTTTTCCAATTTTGCCAACACCATTTGTTAAAAAGGCTTTTATTTCCTCACTTAACTGATTTAATCTCCTTGTCAACAATCGCTTGATCATAGGTAAATGGGCTGATTTCTGGGTTCTCAATTCTATTCCATTGATCTATGTGTCTGTCATTGTACCAGTACCATGCTGTCCTGACCACCATGGCAGTGTAGTAGGATTTGAAATCAGGGAATGAGATGCCTCCTACCTTGTTTCTCTTTTTAAATAATGCTTTACTAATTTGGGATCTCTTTCCATTCCAAATCATATTGGAGATTGCCTTTTCTATATCATTGAAGAATGGAAATGTTATTTGTATTGAGATTGGATTGAATGTGTAAATTGCCTTTGACAGTATTGTAATTTTCACAAAATTGAATCTTCTAATCCAAGAGCAAGGCATATTTTTCCATTTCTCCAGATCTCTCTTTGTTTCTTGTAGTAATCTTTTGTAATTTTCTTTGAATAGATCCTTTGTGCTTCTGGTTAGATTTACTCCCAAGTATTTAATCTTGTGTTTAGTTATTGTGAAGGGTATTGATTTTCTTAACTGTAGCTCTGTATTCTCTTAGTCACTGTAGAGAAATTAAATTGATTTTTGTATGTTGATCTTGTATCCTGCTACTTTGCTGAATTGGTCAACTATGTCTAGTAGAAAGATTCACCAATAACATTCACAATGTAGATAGTAAAACCTGCTTGCCAAAGTGAGCAAGACACAAAGTACTTGCTAAAGAGAATGGGAAGACTGAATATATAAAGTGGTATAAAGATATCACCGAGTGTAATAGAAAAGAATTATTGTCATTGATAAGGACCACTGATTTGCCTGCAGGTCACAGAGACTCTATGCAAATGAATGTTACCGTGTGGGTCACTACAAATTGTTAACATAGAGAAGAATAGGAATTCCAGAACACTTGATTGTACTCATGTGAAACTACATCTAGACCAAGATGCTATTATCCAATCAGAGTAGTGCAGTACTGCATGCTTTAAAAATCAAGAAATGAGTGGATCAGCTATGTATCCTTTCTCCACACCTTTTCAATCTATATGCTGAACAGATCATTCAAGTGGCTTGACTTTATGAAGAATATAGAATAAAGATTGGAAAAATATTCATTAACAAACTGCATTATGCAAATGACAGAACCTTGGTCATCAAAACTGAAGAGGACTTGAAGCACTTGCTGCAGAAACTCAAGGACTGTAGCCTTCAATATAGCTTGCACCTCAATATCAGGAAAACAAAAATAATTGCTAATGGGCCAATAGAAAGCATCTTGATAGAGGTGGAGAAAAAAAAGTTGTTATAATTTCATCTTCTTTGGATCCATAATCAGTACCCTTGGTAGCAGCAGTCATGACATCAAAAGATAAGTTGCATTAGGAAAATCTGTTGTCAAGGACCTCTCAGCTTGCTAATAGCAAAGATAACAATCTTGAGACCAAGGCTCACCTGGTCCAAGTCATCGTCTGCTAAATTACTTTCTATGCATTTGAGAAGTGGACAATGAATGAAGATGTTAGAAGTATTGATTCCCTTGAATTGTAGTCCTGGAGAAGAGTATCGAACATCCTAGGGACTGTCAAGAGAATGAGCAAATCTGTGTTGGAAAGGTTGAAACCAGGTTGCTCCATGGAGGCAAGGATTTTGAAATGTCATTGCCCGTATTTTGGACATGTTGTCAAGAAAAGCTACTTCTTGGAGAGGGACATCATGGTTGGAGAGATAGAAGGTCAGCACAAGAGAGGAAGAGCCTGGATGACGTAGATTGACACGGTAATTGTGGCAATGTTGTCAGATGGTTTAAAGATGGTGAAGTTGGCTCAGGACACAGCAAGGTTCAGAACCATTGTTACGAGGGTTACTACGTGTTGTAGTTGACTTGACATCACATAACAACGACAATATGGAGAACATATGGATAAGGAGAAGATGGCCAATGTTTCTACTTCTTTTTCTGATAATTAGTGTCATTTTAGTCTGTTCTGAGGGAGAAAGTTGGGCTATTTCCTCCTGTGTGTTTACCTTGCCTCTGAAAGCCTGCTGGAGGGTCAGCTATGGATCGTTTCCAACTTGATGGTACATAACAACAACAACAACAACAACAACAACAACTCTATGTTAAGAGGCAATGCAATCATTTGCTCCCATGGAAAATACTGCAAAGATAAGCTTTTATTGAGCATGCTGTCTTCTTCATACAATTTTCCTGAGTGTGTGGAAGAGAAATGAGGAACTACCACACACAGCTATCAAAATTTCAGTTTGGAGATGGAAATCTATTTTGCTTCTAGGTTTGACTAAAATAAAGGAAAATTATTTCACTTACTCGTTGCTATTGAGGTGGAACAGAGTCATAGCTGACCTCTGTTGGGTTTCTGAGATTGAAATCTGCAGGTAAAAAGGTACCACTCTTTCTCCCAAGGAGGTGAATTTGAATTTGAAAGCCATGGACTCTGGATTAATAGTGCAACTGCCTACAGATTAGGCCACCAGAGCACCGTAAAGAAAGATTAGCTGCTTTCTATCCATAAAGAGAAAAAGAATGACTTTCTAGTAATTTCTTTGGCTTTTCAAACAAGAAGAGGAGGAAGAGCTATTTTGTTAAGTAAGTAAAACCAATTCGTCAGTCATCACCAGGTTTTAAACGTTTGTGTGTGGTTTTGATCAATTTTAACCTACTGCTGTCTACCTAGTTTGATTAAAAACGCATGAAAATGTTAAGAAATTTGAACACAATGTGTCGCTAGTTAAAGAGGCAGCAAAGTCTTAACTTATTAATTCATTTTCCCCTTTCAAGCCCATCAGAACTCAACATTAGTTGATTGTCTATGTTAATGGAAGTAGATAGGCTATATATAAATAAAACAAATTCTGACCTGAACATTTGCTGAAATAAGTTAAGAAAATGAGACATCAAATTAGTTTGTCTTGAACTTGTTTAAAGTCTCCTGCTAAGGTAATATTAAGTTAAAACATCCACTTGGAAAGCTTGTAAGATAAGTTGAAGAAGGAAGGCTAGGGAACTCTGATGTGGAATTGACAGTATGCACAGCAGATCAATCTGGAGTCATAAGGCTAATGTATGTACACAAGCCTATTAAGCTCTTCTGTGTTAGGCTCAGCATTTTCCTTTCCGTCTTTCTATTTGGAAATTCTATTAGTCAGCTAATGCACCTTGCTACCAGGCAAGAAAGACTTCAGGGATTTGGGATATGATAATAATGCCTTTTAGCCTCACATAGATGTATTTTCTTACAGCTTTTGCCAAAGTTAACTGACTTAAGTCAAAGAGTTAACTTTGGAAAGATTTTCTTTAACTTCAATATGTCTCCATGTAACTAAAAAAATCCCCTCAAACTCATTGTTAGTGTGTTGGAACCAACTCATAGCTGACTCTCCTGCTTGGTTTAAAAAGACTGTAAATTGCATGGGAGTAGATTGCCCATGGAAGAATTGCATTTCTAAACCAAAGGTCAAGCCTCTCTGGTGGTTCAAATCCACCAGCAGCTCCCATGTAATTTACAGCATCAGAAACCCATTGGAGGGGTCAGCTATGAGGTGGTTGTCTATTCAAGCTAAGAAGGGCGGTGGGGAAGAAAAAAAAAAAAGAAAGAAACAAGTATAGGAAATTATAATTGAGCTGATGGAAGTTGATAGAATCTAATACTTGTCTAAAGATATTAGCGTTGATGATATTTTAAATGAAATTATTTATAAAAATGAGTTAGACTTTTACAAAATATTTAAAAAAAAATTCTAATGTATTTTCTAGGGAGCTCTGGTGGCCTAGTGGCAAGAAGCAGTGCTGAAATCCCGTAGGCATGTGGTTCAAAGCCCCAGCTGCTTCACCGGAGGAGGATGGGCAATCTCCTCTGAAAACCCACTGGACAGTCAGCTATGGGTCGGTTCTGACTCTATGGTACACAACAACAACAACAAACAACAACAATGTATTTTCTAATTAATCTCCAATTGTATATGTTGATAACTATCTGCATGAACCCTGCATTAGTTCAGAACTCGTTGAAAAAGGGTAATTTGTATTATTTTCTGCCTTTTAGTTATTACTCCTTCCTAGTACTTCTATCTTATGCAAAGTTAGAGAAACATAGATCTTAATATCATTCTTGACTAAATGTATTTGCTCACTAACTTGTTAATTTCTTTTTCTGAGCAAAATCTGTATTGTGGAAAGTTATACTTTAAAGGGATCTCCAGTGACTCAGTGATTGAGCTGTTGTGGTTGTGGTTGTTGTTATTTGCCTTCAAGTTAAGCACAACTCATAGTGACCCTGTGAACAAAAGGCCTGAAGCCCTTCTACAGCTATCGACATTTATCAATGTTCATAGAGTTTCCGGAGGCATGTTGTATCCAGTACTCTAATAGAGGCTCCCTGTTAGTCCCGATCATTTGCAAAACCTCAGATTACTTGCTGAGAATGGAACCTGGTGGTGAGATTGTGGAAGGCTGTGGTACCTAATTTTGAGCACAAGATGACTGTCATATCTTCTCCCATGCCATTTGTATTTCTTCAGCCTTCTAATTGCAGGTCCTTAGGAAAAAAGAAGCCAGTCTTTCTTGCAAAAGTGCTTAGTCACCTCAATTCCCCCCCTTCCTCTTCCTTGCACTCTGGAATTAACCTTCCCCCATCCCTTCACAGGGCATCTCAATTAATGTGTAAATCCCCAGACAAGGTTTTAATGGGCAGAAAACGAATTCCACAGCATTTAAAATGCTCAGAAGCAGCTCCTTTGGAATTGTTCGATGTGTTGGGCATTTGTTAACATGTGTGCAAGAAGAGAGTGATTTTCAACAGACAAGTATAATTTTGCAAGTCTCTGTTATCACTCCATCTTGAGTGTTTCAAAATTCTTTGTTTCATTCTAAAAAAAAAAAATTTCTTGAGATTAGTAAGGGACTGTGAACCAAGTGCCTTTCTATCTAAAAAAACATATTAGTGGAGAAACTGAAAGGCATTCTACAAGCCAAGACCCAGCCTAGGCCCTGGAGTTTTCTGTTACTCTTGTAACCATTGATAACATCAGCTCGACCTGAAGCTGCTTGGAGCTGCATTCAGCAGCACTCAGTTTTAAATGTTTGATGTTATCGCCTGTAACAGGGGAAACTAAAACCAACAATGAGTGTTCAGGTCTGGCCGGAACAAAGAGGGAGCGGCTATGCCTAGACTTTTCTGTGAAAATGTGCTTCTCTCTGAAGGCTCTAAATTCTTGATTTGTATGATAGCAAACATCTGTTACTGACATCGTTTAAAAATTTGTTTCTGTCAATCTTTTTATGGAACTTGGCTATCTCTGCTTCTGCCCATTTTTGAAATCATTTCAGTGATGAAAGATGACAAAAAGAAATGCAACAGCCCACCTCCAGGACTAGGCTTCCCCAGCCTAAGGGGAAACATTCACTAACTCCTTCCATAAGAAAATCCACCTTTGTTCAGAGAAGGGGAACATGCAGTGACTTTTACCAAGATGAGTAAATCAAACCTTCAGCAACCAAAAGAATAAAGCTTCAAGGAAAGGCTAGACTCCTCATTAGAACCCAATTAGGACAAAATAGAAAACAAAAGCAACTCTGATTGTAGTGCCCTGGAGACAGTGGATCAAAACTACTCAGATAACAGCTTCACGGCAGCATTGACCTGGATTGTATTCATGGATTTCAATCAATACAAATTCCTGGTGAATTGGATCAAATCTTTTCTCTTTGAAACTGCTTGGCAGTGAAGTGCCTTTTTCTACTTGTTTTTGTTTTTACTCTATTAGATACGACTAGAGTTAATCCCTCAGTCCTAAACTATGGCCATTGGGAATGAAAAGCTGTAAGAGTTAACCCTGTGTTTAACTTTGTATGAATGTTGATCAGAGAGCCCTGGCTACATAGTCGCACATACATAAAAGTTGCTCTGCTGTTCCAAAGGTGGTACATCTGATGATGTGACTCCACCTCCAGCGCCTAAGAGGAAAGTGAGCCATCTCCTCTCAAGTGATTTACAGCCTCTGGAAATCCTCTCGAGAGTTAGCTGTATGAGGCAGTTCTGACTAGAAGACAGTGAATTGTGGGTCGTTTGAGTTTTGGTTTGGTTTTTGTGTGTGTGTGTGTGTGTGTGTGTTTTGTTTTTTTTTTTAAATACTGCTTACAACTGACCATTTAAAATTAAACAACCCCTTATTGTTTTGTAACAATGTCAGTTGTTAAACCATGGCATTTCAATTAAAACGAGAATTTTAGTAGTAACCCGATGCAAATTTCAACAGTTGTATTTGTAGTTAAATTACTTTAACAAATAAATTTATTTAATAAAAAAATACTGCTTATAGAAATGAAAGGAGAAGATTACCTGGACTTATGTAGAAATTATAAAAAAGAAGTATGTGAATGACTTCTTGGATCCTTTTGCTGAAAGTGTACTTTTTCTTTTTCATAGAGACCAGCCTCTCAAAGAATTTCCTCAGCCTATGGACTGAATAGGGATGGAGAGAGAATGCAACCATGACGCACTCCCTTCTTAATTTTAAATCATGTAGTGTTCCCTTGCTTTGTTTGCACAACAGTTTCTTGGTCTAGATAGAGGTTTTACAGGAGCACAGTTAAATGCTCTGGGATTCCCATTCTTCTCAGTGTCAGCCATAACTAATTAGAATCCACACAATCAAGTACCTATGCATAGTCAACAAAGGACAAATAAACATGCTGTCTGGCCAATGGATTGGAAGAAGACCATCTTTTTTTCTTATTCTCAAGAGAGGTGATCCAATGGAATGTAGAAACTATCAAATAATATCATTAATATCACATGTAAGAATAGTACTGCTGAAGATCATTAAAAAATGGCTAGAACAGTACATTGACAGAGAATAGCTAGAAGTTCAAGCAGGATTTAGAAGCGGCCATGATACCAGGGATATTAACTGCTGATGTCAGATGGATCCTGGCTGAAAGGAAAGAATATCAGTGCTTATTTTAGAAGGCCACAGTTTAATCCATAACCTCAAAACCGCTGCTGTTGAAATGGTCCTGCTTTACAACAGCCCAGTCATGGTTACGTCAAGCTGTCAACTTCTTGGTTAGCCATCAAGTGTTTTAATCTCTGTGTTACTTGGGCTTTTTAAGCATAGCACCAGGCTCTCTTTGTTTCTAATTTTGTGCTATGCTTATAAAATAAGCAAATACCTTGTGGAAAACAAGCAAAGGTGAAAGAACAAGACATTGAGAGATAGTTGAGAAGAATAAGTACAGTTTGGCACTGAAATTGAAGACTCTAAATCCTTAATGCCTCACTAAAATACCAGCTGTCTCAAAACTTAGCTGTTGAACTAAAGATTATTTAATCTCTCTATAACTCATTTTCTTTTTTTTATAATATGAAAGTATAATAATGATTATATTATTCCTTTATTTTAGGGATTAAATGTGCTAATACATAGAAGTGTACTTGAAAACAATGATACTCATGAAGTATCATGTCTTCAAAATACACTTAACTGATCAAATATAGATATTATTTTATTTTAATGAGTTTATTTATTTTCAAATGAATTTTTATATTGGTTTCAATACACAATTTGTATAAATTGTATTTTATACTTCGTTCACATTGTGTTTCATACAATCATTCCCATACATTTTGTTTCATAAATGAATCACCATTAGACTATGCCCACCATTACCCTATCTTTTCAGGTCCCTGCCGGATCTTTCCCATTTCCTTCACCCTCTTCTATCACCCATCAAATTGTGTACCTCTGTGATATCCCTCCCCCCACTTCCTCACATCTCTGCTCCCACCCCTTCCTCTTGGGCCACTATAAACATTTTACTAGTTATCCCTCTATTTGTACAATATGTTTTAGTGCAGTATTTATCCTTATGAGACTGAGTTAGTTCACTCAGCATAATGCTAGCCTATCCCATGTTATATAGTATTTTTCAAAATCATCGTTCTTGAGTGCTGCATAGTATTCCATGTACCACAACTTCTCAATTAAATTGAGTCTCTTGAAAGTGTGATTTGTATTGTCTATGCTATAATGCTTTAAGTATATAAAACAAAAGACTCAGTCAATGTGTATTAGTTTGGACTGAGTCTTTGAATCATTTTATTTTTCTTTTCTTTTTTTTTTTTTTTGATTGTTACTTTTTTTTAAAGTTCCATTCATTTCAATGTTGCATTTTTCTCCTCTCCCAAGCCTCCCTCCACCCAGTGCATGCCCTTCTTGGAAAAGTAAAAGAAAAATTCTTTCATTGTTTTACAATCCCTCCCCCCAGGTCCACTCCACTATGTAGCTTTCTCTCTGGATTCCCATCATGAAAAAAATATCTAATCATGTATCGCTTTTAAAGTTTTCTCCCTCATCTGTTTCAATGCAGTATACATTATTGAACCCATTTTTCTCAGTCTCCCCCCAACTCCGACATCAGTCCTGTTTTCCAACAGTGGCACGATGCAGTATTTGTCATTTTGTGACTGAGATACTTCACTCAGCATAATGTCCTCCAGGGCCACCCATTTTGAATAATATTGCATGAGTTCCTTGTTTTTCAGTGCAGCATAGTACTCCATTGTGTGAATATACCACAGCTTCTCTATCCATTCGTTTGTTGCTGGACACTTAGGCTATTTCTAACTCCTCGCTATTGTGAACAAAGCCACGATAAATATGGGTGTGCCTATATCTGCTTGGGTGGCAGTTATGGTCTCTTTAGGGTATATTCCCAGTAGTGGAATTGCTGGGTCAAATGGTATCTCTGTTTACAAGTTTTTGAGAAAGTGCCACACAGCCTTCCACCGTGGTTGCACCATTTTACACTCCCACCAACAGTGGATAAGAGTTCCAGTCTCTCTACAACCTCGCCAGCATTTGTTTCTTGTTGTTCTGTCAAATTTTGCTGTTCAGACTGGGATGAGATGATATCTCATAGTTGTTTTGATTTGCATCTCTCTTAGAGCTAGTTATTTTGAACATTTCTTCATGTGCTTGTTAGACATCTGAATGTCTTCTTTGGTGAAGTGTCTGTTTCTATCCTGTGCCCATTTTTCTATTGGATTATTTACCTTTATCTTGTTGTGGTGCTCAAGTATTTTATAAATTCTAGATATAAGTCCCTTATCTGTCATGTCTTTACCAAATAGTTTTCCCCAGTCTGTGGCTTCCCTTTCACCTTTTTGGAGAAGTTTTTGGATGTGCATAGGGATTTGATTCTTAGAAGGTCCCATTCATCTATTTTATCTTCTCCTAGTTATAAGTTGAATAATTTCCTTTGTTCATGTGTTTCCTTTGACTAGGTAAGTTATTTGAGAATTTTTCCAATGATGATAACTTTTATTTCAGTTGAATATAATGTGTTGTTTGTTTTATTAAAAAATAATTTCTATTTAATCTTGGAGAGGGTGCAGCAGGAGCGCTCTTTGGAGGCAAGAATGATGAGGCTTCATCCACACCTCACTCCATATGCAAAAACCAATTCAAAGTGGTTTATGGACCTAGGACTAAAACCAAAGACTATAAACTTTATTAAAGAGAAGCTTGGAAGATCTCTAGAAGTCCTAATCCATAACATAAACAGTCTTACAAGCACCCTGGAAAATCTACAACCAGGAGAGGATAAAATAGATGAATGAGATGTTCGAAGAATTAAATCCCTTTGCACATCCAAAAACTGCTCAAACAGGGTAAAAAGGGAAGCCACAGATCGGGGAAAAAAATTTGGTAATGAAATGTCTGACAGGGGACTTAAATCTAGAATTTATAAAATACTCGAGAACCAAAAGAAGATAAAGGTAAATAACCCAACTGAAAAATGGGCACAGAATACGAACAGACACTTTACCAAAGAAGACATTCAGATGGCAAATAAACAAATGAAGAAATGTTCAAAATCACTAGCTCTAAGAGAGATGCAAATCAAAACCATTGTGAGATATCATTTCACCGCAGTAAGAATAGCAAAATTTAATAGAACAGCAAGCAACAAATGTTGACGAGGTTGTGGAGAAACTGGAACTCTTACTCACTGTTGGTGGGAGTGTAAAATAGTGCAACCACTTTGGAAGGCTGTATGGTGCTTTCTCAAAAAGTTGCCAATAGAGACACCATTTGACTCAGGAATTCCACTACTGGGAATTTACCCTAAAGAATCCATAACTGCCACCCAAGCAGATATAAGCACACCCAAGTTTATTGTTCACAATAGCAGAGTTGGAAACATCCCAAGTGTCCATCAATAAACTAATGGGTAGAAAAGCTGTGGTAGAGTTACACAATGGCATACCGGCATCAGGATTGAGGGAAGACGGAAAAGGAGGGGAGGAATGATGTATACTGCATTGAAATAGGTGAGAGAAAGAACTGCTTAAAAGGGATATACGATTAGGCATTATTGTCCTTATAGCAGCAGTCCAGAGGGAAGGCTGCATAATGAAGTGAACTTGGGGGGAGGGATTGCATAACAATGAAAGAGCTTTTCTGTTTTCTTTTCAAGGAGCAGAGTGATTTGGGGGTTAGGCGGTGGGCAGGGAGAAAAGTACAACAATCTTTGTAAACTTTCATTAAAATTAATAATGATAAAAAAGAATGAAGCTTCACCTTTGGGTATGGTGAATAGCTAGGAAGGGCTATTCCTTGGAGAAAGACATGATACTGGGAAAGTTGGAGGTTCAGCAAAGGAGAGGAAGACCCTTAGCTGGGTGGATTGACATGGTGTCTGCTGCTATGGGCTCTTGTGTCTCAGGAAGTATGAAGATGGCATAAGATAGAGCAGGAGTCAGATCTTTTGTTCATAGTGTTGCAGAGTCATACTCGACTCCATGGCACTTAACAACATTAACAACAACAACAATTAAGAATTCTTTAGCCTTAAAAATAATAAAAGAACATCAAATAAATATCACATCATACCATAAGAAAGAACAAAGCCTGGATAATCTAAAAGCAAACAAGAGTGATATTTTTACATATTAGATCTTTATTTTCAAAGAACTAATGAGCTGAACTTCTAAAGTGAACTAAAAAGAGAAATAGAAATTCAAAAAAGACACTGAAGTTTGAGGCATAAAAAATGGAGACTATGGGGGGAAGGGTGGAGGAAGGAAAAAATGTGCAACAATGAATGGATGAACACTCAGTCTTTCTATAAACCTTTGCTAAAATGACAATTTTTTTCAAGAAATGAAAACTAGTTATAGATTTTAACTTCTTTGTCAAATATTGTGTTGAATGCTAAGAAGAAAACAATGTTTCTCCTCAAACCTTATTATTAAAATAATAATTTATTCAGAGAGATAAAAATATATTTATGCAGATGTTGTTGTGGACCTTAGGGTCAGAACTGACCCGTAGCTGACCCTCAGTCAGGTTTTCAGTGGCAGGTAATCACAGAGGAGAAGATCGCTCACCCTCCCCTCGTGGCACAGCTGGTGGCCTTGAACCATCTGTCTCTGAGACTGCAGCACAGCTTCTTGTCAATAAGCCACCAGAGCTCAAAATATACAAGACCATAATTTTAGAATGAAACAGTTGAAGTACAAGCAGCTCACCAGACTGGTTAGTAATCTTTCTTCTATTTCCAGCTGGTGATGAAACTTGGTTTAAACAATTTCTCCAGGTCCTTCATCAATTAAAAAAAAAGATTTTAGATAAACATTCCCTCAGACTGTGACAGTCTAGAAGCTAATCTCTATTAATAGTCTTCATTTCTTATGCATAGAATTTCAACAGCTTTCTCAATTGACAATCTCTCAAAGACATTTATTTCACATTTCTCATTAAAATAGCATTTCCTGCTCATCAACTGCTGTAAGAATATTTTGGGTTTGGTAACAAGAAGGTTTATTAGTGACATTCATGAAAACACAAGTGGAAATAGACTTCATGGCAAAGCCTGAAAGAGGGAGTTGATGATGTTTGGGATGAAGCATCTTAATTGAATTCCTTTCGTGCATCAGTAAAACATATTTTTCCCCCGTTGGTCATGGAATGCAACCATGTTCTTAATTCATGTTAAGGAGAGAATTACAAATTTATTCTTTTATATTTGTAATAATTAGGTAGACTAAAATGGCCCTTTAAAAACTTTGGTGTCTCCTGGTATATATCCCAAGTGGTTTTCTACTCTTCGAAGTTTCTGCTTCTACCTTTCTTTCTAAGATTCCTGCACTTACAATTTGTACTTTAGAACCGCAGTGGTTGTATAGTCTCTTCTGAGTGTTCTCTAGCTTTACTATTGATTCAGTTGCAGTCTGAGTAAGGATTAAATATGACTTTGCTTTTGAAAGTATTCCTCATTGTTACCACTCCTCTACCTATCACCTTGGTTCAGTTTTGCTGGGCACTGACTTCCTACTAGCAATTTTCAAGAGGACCTGTACTGTCTATATTTCAACATGACCCAACAACTAGTATATTTTGTTGTTGTTTTGTTTCTCCCCACCTTTGACAAATATAATACACTAGTAGCACAGTTCATGAAACATTAGTTTGCTGGCCAAAAGTTTAGTAGTTTGAATCCACAAAAGAAAGATGGGACAGGCAGCGTCCAGAAAGAATTAGAGCTTTGGGAAAGTTGTGGGACGATTCTACGCTATCCTGCAGAATTGTGATGAGTCAGTTTCAACATGGGAGCAGTGGGTGGGTATGGAATATTAAGTGGCTATGTCTGTATCTTTTCTTTTAGTATTTTTCTTTAATTTGTATAATTTCACTTAATTATAAAAATTCCCAGTTTGTATTTTCTCCTATATTGTTGTTGTTATTGTTGTTAGATGTCACCGAGTTGAGTACGACTCATAGCAACCCTATGAACAACAGATCTGAACCCTGTTCTATCCTGTCCTATCTTATCATACTTCTTAAACCACTAACTGTAGCAGTGACCGTGTCAATCCTCCTGGCCAAATTCAATCATTTTATTTCCAACTTCATTTCTATCACCAACCCTTTATTTTCCAACTGCTTTTCAGAGGGAAGAATTCAAGATACTAAAGAGTTGAATAGAAGATTTCAAAAGGCAGCACGGGATGACAAAACAAAATATTACAATGAAATGTGCAAGGAGTTGGAGTCGGAAAATCAAAAG
>NW_006400079.1:509893-513476 GCF_000299155.1 Elephantulus edwardii | reverse complement strand
GTGCATCTGATACAGGCCATGGTCTTTGCTATCACTTGTCATGCCTCAGAGAGTTGGACAATGACTACAGAGGATAGAAGGAGAATTGATGCCTTTGAGCTATGGTGCTGGAGAAGAGTATTGAGGCTACCATGGACTGCTAAGAAAACAAACAGATTCATACTGGAAAGGGTCAAACTGGGTGGCTCCTTGGAGGCGAGGATTCTGAGGCTCCATCTAACATACTTTGGACATGTTGCAAGGAGGGACATGTCCTTGGAGAGGGACATCATGCTTGGTAGGGTAGGGATAGCACAGAAGGGGAAGGCCCTCTATGAGGTGGATTGATTCAGTGATTGGGGTAATCGGGATGGGTGTGTCAGAGATGGTGTAATTGGCACAGGACAGAGCGGAGTTTAGGGCTGTTGTACATAGGGTCGCTATGACTCACAAGAGACTCAACGGCACATAACAACAACAACAACAACATTCCTTCTTCACTATTTCCAACTTTTCTACTCCAGTCACTAATTTTCATTAACTCATCTTGATTACATGTTCAGTCAAATTCAAGCTGCACGATTTGGTAAAAATTTCTCAAATTCTTCCTTTTTGGCTATAGATATAGGAGTGTATATGTGAATAATAATCATGTTAATAAGTCTTCCTTGTATGCTTCCTGTCACTTAACGCATTGTATTTTTGGATAGAACTTGAAATTTACTTTTTAACTATGACTGCAACACCATGCTTTTTCTGTTTTTCTTTCTCACTGTAGTATACCATATGATTATCTACTTCAAAGTGGCCAAAGCTGGTCCATCTCATCTCATTAAGGCCTAGTGTGTGGAAGTTCATTCACTCCATTTCATTTTTTTGCAATTTCTAGTTTTCCATTATTCAAGCGACATACATACATTCCATGTTCCAACTATTAAATTATGTTTGTCACTGTTTTTCCTCATTTCAACAAATTTCTAATCTGGCCTCTACCATTACACTGTCTGCATTCCTCTATTGTTCATAGAATTTTCTAAGGCCTGCTATTTAAGAAGTGGATGGCCAATCCTACCTCCTAGTTTGTCTTAATCTGGGAACTCTGCTAAAACCTTTCCACTATGAATAATTTCTATAGCATTTGACACATCAGTGACGTGACTTTCAATATCACAGCAACCAACAAGTTACCTCAGTACAGCAAACTGACCAACAAGTGCTGTACCAATTAGAACAATGTTATCCTCAACTGCCAATTTAGTTTGTAACTCTAATAGCAAATCAATATTCACGTCACACTAGATGCTCCATACAAGAGACTCTCAGGCAGGATCAAACCAACTTTTAATCACAAAGTCCTGCTAGCTGTGAGGTCCTTGATTGGATTAAACAAGAGGCTTCCAGCCCACAACTCAATGTCAATTAAACCAAAATGACCAATCATCTTACACTTGTTTGTTAATGACATCAAGACAACTTACCTTCCTGAGTCCAATTCAGACTAGAGGTTCCAAACAAGAAGTAATTGAGTGTCTAAAACACAAACATCTTTCTCTGATTTCAATCAATATCCTTCTCAATCAACAGTGCTCTCCCTCATTCCACGGCCTTTTCTAAATCCAGATTTTCTCCAGTTCTTTTTCATGTACCACTCCAACCACTTTTTAATAATAATCAGCAAGATTTATTTTGTATGTCATATTAACTATAATACTAGATAATTTCCACACCCTGTTGAATCATCTTTACTTGAAATGGGCACAAATGTGGATATCTTCTGATTAACTGGTAAGTCTTCAAATTTCTTGGCATAGCTGACTTTTTTCTTTTCTTGTTGTGTACTGTTGAGTTGGATCCAACTGGTATAGAAGGAGATTGCCCGTCCTTCTCCAGGGGAGCATCTGGTGTATTGGAACTGTGTGCCTTCAGGATTTCAGCAACAGCTTCTTGCCACTAGGCTACCAGAGTTCCTTATTGGCATAGATGATTGAGCAACTCTGGTACTGCATCTGTTTGCTTATATACCTTAAGAATATTCATTTATTTTTATTCTGGAAAGGTTTTTTCCCCCGTCAATGCATTCAGTGCATCTGGCTTGGACTTCTTCCTTAAATACTGTTGTTGAGTCCAAAGCAGATACCAATGTAGATCATATGCTAGTTTCTAAAATGGTTCAGTGTTAATTAATTTCGTTTTAATACAATGCCTTTGTGTATTCCTTTCATCTTCTTTTGATGCTTTTAGTGTTAATCCACACTTTACCCATAGACTCCTTGAGATTGTAAAATGTGAATTTTTTTTAACCTTGACATTTCTAAATCAAATTCCATGCACATTTTGTTATTATATTTTATCTTCTCAAACTGCTCTTTGAAATCTTTTGTTCAGCTAAGTAATTCTATCTTTTCTTCCTTTCACCTTAGCTTATCTACAGTCAAAAGCAAGTTTCAGAATCTCTTCTGGCTTGCTTTTTTTTTTCTTTCTTTCTTGTTTTATAATGGCTTTCAACTTTCATCATGGGTGACATTCTTGACTTGTCTGACCTCCCTCCATCAGTGTTCAATGCTTAAAATCTATTGCTACGATGGTTTTAAAATTCAGATGGAATAAATTCATGGTCATATTTAGGCAGTTTGTGGACTTATTTTAATTTTCCTCAGTTTCACTTGGAATTTTCATATGAGCAATAGATGTTATCACTGGCCCCTGGACTTGTTTTCACTGATAATATTAAGCATTGACACTATTTCTCTCAATAGATGTAGTCAATTTGATACTTTGTAGTACATCAAATGAATAGTTTCAGTTTATCTTTTTTTTTTAAAGGATATTTGCAATCATTGATTGTATAAAATTCTATCCTGTGATCCCTGGTCTAATTACTGTCATCAAGGCCATAATTTCCATTTGCCAGTCCTTCTTTTCCCTGCAAAGTTTACGTTTCTGTTAACCAGTCATTATTAATGCATTTTGATTCCATGTTCAACAATATAAAACATGCAGAAGTTGGTGAACATCTTTGATTCATCAGCTTTAACTCGAGAAGTTGATATGTACATGTGAATAAAACTTGTATTTTCAAACCTTCATTTTATACATATTGATATTTTCTAACAACCACAGCATTATACTTCAGGATCGATGTTGAAATATTCTTCAGGATGATGAATGTACTACCATATTTCTTCAATTTTTCATCCTCAGCACAGAAGATAATATGATTGCCTGATTGAAAATAGTCAATACTTGTCAATACTTCAGTTCGCTAATGCTGAAGATGTCAATATTTATGAAGTCTTCTTACTATTTTTACTTGTCATTTTTCTCGATTCATACTTCATTCACTCCAGGTTCTAATTATTAGTGAGCATTTGCAGCCATTTGTTCTCATTTTGAGCCTTCTCACATCAGCAAATGCATGTCCTTCATTGGATGAAAGCTTTACTCTATCCTCATGATTTAGGTAGAATCACTTTTGAGGAGATAACTCTTTTCCCAGTTGCATTTTGAACACCTTCCAATGTGAAAGACTCATCTTTTGGAATTATACTTAACAATGTTCCACTCATGATCATAGGGTTTTTAAGGGCCTATTATTTCAGATTAT
>NW_006400079.1:506806-508793 GCF_000299155.1 Elephantulus edwardii | reverse complement strand
AGAGGCAGTGCGTTTGGCGCAGGATAGAGCAGGGTTTAGGGCTGTTGTGCATAGTGTCGCTATGAGTCGCAAACGACTCGATGGCACATAACAACAACAACAACATTATTTCAGAAGTGAGACTACTTCTGAGTATATTTTAATCCAGAAATTTTGCTGAAATCTGTCTACCATAAATAACCCTGTTGATATCTGAAATACTAGCAGCATAGTTTTCATCACAGCAATATACATGCCAACAATTTATGACAAACAGACAGACAAGTGGTGCGTCAACAGACAATTAAGGCCAGAAAAAACGACTACCCTACAATCATTTAAACACATGGTCCTTGAATTGATTCTGACTCATAGAGAGCATTCACCAGGTTTCTAAGCACATAAATCTTTATGGGAAGATATTTTACTTGAGGATTTGAACCACTAGAGATACAGAGCTTTTTCGTTAATATGTAGTAAGCTATGAACTATTCTATCAGAGCCAACAATGATTGTTTGGCTAATTAATTTACTAACTGACACTCATCCTTTATGGAAAGAGAGAAAGAGACTATAATTATACTACTACATAAAAGAACAGTTATGAAGGGAATTATGAAAATCTAGAGTTCATCTACATTGCTCATTGGGATATAGCATGGAAAACTCTGTGACAATTTTCTCCCTTACAATATTATAAAGGTAGTGGCATTGTTTACAACTTTATACTTCAGTACAGTGATCAGCAGAGTACAGCAGTCACAATGAGGATTAATTGCATTGTAAGGAGGCTTTTTTAAAGGAGTTATAATGTACAACATATATTAACTCTGTGACACATTGCTATGCCAATTTACAGATAAGGAAACTATGGTTCAGGATGAGTGCACTTTCTCTGTTCCTGAGACAGTCTTAGCAGAGATAGAACTCAGATACCAAAGCTCCTGTTATTTCCAGAAAAGCACTCCATCTTTTCCAAATACCAAGCATATAGTCTGATACATTGAAAAATTCAGATCTTTGATTCTTGAGATAAACTGCAAGACATAGATCCTATTTCCCTTCTTGAAATGTTGAAGTGATTGCCAGTTACAGTCTACCTTCTTTCTAAATTTTTAAATCTCCACTTCCCTTGTACTAGATTTATAGTTTATTTTATATTTTACTGCTTTTTCATTCAAATAGATTTCATTTTATATCATCAATTATAATTGATCAAAGCCATTTATTATGAAATCATGTCAAATTCTTTCTGTACTCTGCCTTTTCCTTCACGCTATTCAGACGTCTGCTCATCTCTGCTCCTCTCTCCCTCCCTATAGTTAGTTTTAATTTAGTTCTCCGAAGCCCACATTTTCTTTTCTCACATTTTATTCTGACAGGCAATAGTGTATAAATGCAATAACATATTAGTTGTGACAATTACTTTTGAGTAGTTTTTATGACAAAATTACTTCTAAATTATATTCCCTTGTTATTGCATGGATTTGAAGCTTGGTATTGTATAACTCATACATGAAATTGGGTTAGCCTGCTTACAATGACAAAAGTTGTTGATTAATTAAAAAAGACTAGTTTCCAGAATAGTTATTTTTTCAAGTTCATCTTGGTTTTTCTCCAGTCACATCTCCCCTTGCTTTTCAACAGCTTTCTGTTGAATCCATTGTTCTTCCAGAACACCTTGTACATTTCCCATTTCATTTCACTCACTATACACTCTTTCACTAAGACATTACTTTTTTAAAACAAATTATTTTTTTTTCTGTGTCTGTACCATCAAATTGGATCTGACTGGTACAGAAGGAGACTGTCTCTCCTTCTCCAGCAGACCATCTGCTGGATTTGAACCGTATGCCTCTGGGATTGCAGTGCAGCTTCTTGCCACTAGGCCACCAGAGCTCCCTAAGGTTACTTTTTAACAATACCTTCTTGTTGTTGTTGTTGTTATGTGCCATGGAGTCTACTGTGACTCATAGCAACCCTATGAACAATAGTTCTGAACTTTGCC
>NW_006400079.1:451784-506468 GCF_000299155.1 Elephantulus edwardii | reverse complement strand
TCTCCAGTAAATAGCCTGTGTTAGCAACATGCCCAAAGAATATGAGATGAAACGCTATCACATTTACCTCCAAGAAGCACTCTGGATATCATTCTCCAAGACATATCTGTTGTTCTTTTGGAAGTTTGTGGGTTAGTCAGTAGTATTTTCTAACACCATAGCTTAAAGATATCAATTCTTCTTCTGTTATCCTTATTCATGTCTCAGATGCATAACACGTGACTGAAAAAGACCATGACCTGAATAAGGCACATCTTAGTTTTGACCCTGTATCAGTGCTCCTCAAAAATTTGGAGAGGTGCCTGACTGGAGACTTTCCCACTACAATATATTTCCTCATCTCCTAACTGCTAGTACCAAGGTATTGACTGTGGATCCAGTAACATGAAGTCATTGACAATTTCAATCATTTCTCCAGCTATCTTGATATTTCCCATAGGTCCAATTGTAAGAATATTTGTTTCCTTACTGTTCTGATGCAATCCATATTGAAGGTTGTAGTCTTTGATCTTCTGCACCAAGTGCTTCAAGTCCTCCTCATTTTCAGTAAGCTAGGTTTCTTCATCTGCATGATGTAGATTGTCATACCATACTTGCACAGTACTTACTGTTATAAAATAACTCTGGTCTTTATTACTTTTGTTTTTAAAATTATAGAACAATACTTTTACTGAAAGGGAAAATGGAATTTTTGTTGGTTCTGATGTTTCTTTTATTATGCAGATACTCCTCAACTTTCCTTCATTGACATTATATTTCATACAATCATTCCCATACATTTTGTTTTATGAAATTGATCACCATAAGTCTACGTCCACCATAACCTGGTCTTTTCCATTCCCTTTCCCCCCTCTCTCCACCCACCAAATTGTGCGAATCTGCAATTTTGCTCACCCTCATCTCCCTGTTCCCACCCTTCCCCCTTACATCCCCATGCATGTTCTAGTAATTTCCTTCTATTTTTGAAACAATGGTCTTATGCAGTATCTGTTCTTATGAGACCGAGTTAGTTCACTTAGAATAATGCTCTCCAGTCTAAGTTATGTAGTATTTTTTTAAATCATTCCTCCTGAGTGCCGCATAATATTCCTTGTGAATATACCACAATTTCTCAATCCATTTAGTTGTGGTTGGACATCTGGTCTGTTTCCATGTTCTTGCGATGGTGAATAATAATGCTGCTATGAACACTGGTGTACAAATCTCTGTTTGAGTCTTGCTTTTAATTTCCTTGAAGTATAGTCCTAGCAGTAGAAGAGCTGAGTCATATGGAATTCCTAGGAATTTTGAGGACGTGCCAAACTCACTTCCGGAGTGGTTGTACCATTTTACAATCCCACCAACAGTGCATGAGTGTTCCCACCTCACCACAATCTCTCCAACATTTACTGCTAGCTTCCCTGCTAAACTTTGTCACTGCTACTGGGGTGAGATGGTGTCTCGTTGTGGTTCTGATTTGTGTCTCTCTTATTGCCTGTGATTTTGAATATTTATTCATACGTCTGTTGACCACCCAAATGTTTTTCTCTGGGAAAAATCTTTCCATGTCTTCTTCCCCCATTTTTTGTTTATTTCTTGGTTTGCTTACAAAATTTGTATACATTATGTTTCATATTTCTCATTCATATTGTGTTTCATATAATCATTTCTATAAATTGTGTTTTATAAAATTAATCACTATTGGACCTTGCCCATCATTACTCTGTCTTTTTGACCAAATCCTTTCCATTTGCTTCCCCCCTCCCTTTACCCACCAAACTGTGCAGCCTTGTGGCTACCTATCCTACAACCCTACCTATCCTCACCCCTCTGTACCCCTTTGTCCCCCACTTTGACTTCCTGTACATGTACAGTACCAGCTGCCCTTCTATTTTTACAATAATGGTCTTAGGCAGAGTCTGTTGGCCACCTGAATGTCTTCCTCTGTGAAAAGTCCTTCCATTTCTTTGGCCCATTATCAATCTTTTTCTTTGGGAGGCCAAGGAGTATTCTATAAACTTTTGCTATGACACCCTTGTCTGAAATGGTATTGCTAAAATTTTGTAATTGTGTTATCAATCTGACAAATAGTTTTTCCCCCCAGTCTATAGGTTTTCTTTTCTCCTTCCTGGAAAAGGTTTTTTATGAACAAATACATTTACTCTTTGGAAGGTCCCATTCATCATTTTTGTCCTCTCTAGATTGTGCATTTCTGACTGTATTTGTCAGCCTCTTTATACCATAGCATGAGTTGCCTAGTGGCAAGAAGCTGTGCTGCAATTCTGAAGGCATGCAATTTAAATCCACCAGCTCTTCCAGGAGAAAGTTGGGCCATCTCCTTTTGTGTGGTTAACTGCCTCTGAAACCTCCCTAGAGGATCAGCTACGGATCTGATCTGACTTTATGGTACACTGTAATAACAGCCCTTCTAAGCTTGTTCCCACTTTGTCTCTTATGAACTTTATGGTTTTGGGCATTGCCCTCAAATCTCTGATTCACCTTGAGTTGATGTTTGTGTATGGCGTGTGATATGAAGCCTATTTCAGCTTTCTGCTAGTAGCAGTTCTGTTTTTCTCTCACCATTTGTTGAAGATGTTGTCATTTCCCCATTTGATAGGTTTTATTTACTTATTGAATATCACTTGACCATAGATAGATAGGTCCCTTTCTGGGTTCTCAGTTCTGTTCTATTGGTCTCTGTGCCTGTCATTGTACCAATACCATGTTGCTTTGGCTATTATCACAGTGCCAAAAGTTTTCAGGTCAGAAAGTGCTATGCCTCCCAATTTATTTTTGTTTTTCAGCAGTTCTTTGCTTAGTTGGGATCTCTTTCCTCTCCAAATACACTTGACAATTTCCCTTCTGATCACCATGAAAAACAAATTTGGTATCTATTTTGTGATTGTCTTGAGGATGTAGACTCCTTTTGGTAGCAGAATTGCCATTTTCCCTATATTGAGTTTTCCTACCCATAATCAGGGAACAATTTTCCATTTTTTAAACCTTTAATTGTTTCTCACAGAAGTATTCTGTAGTTTTAATTGTACAGGTCTTTTTTATATTTTTAGTTAGGCTCATTCCCAAGTATCTAATTGTGGTTGGTTATTGTAAATGGTATTGGTGACTTGGTTTCCTTCTTTGAGTGTTCTTTGTTACTGTACAAGAATCTCACTCATTTTTAGATATTTATCTTGTATTCTAGTACTCTACTAAATTGGTCCACTAGCTCTGTCTTCTGTGTTTTCTTCCACAATTGTGCAATTGTGCAAGTTATTCCTCATCAATATATTTCTTCTGTTTTCCTCTCGCTGAAGCATTCACTTACTTACTACTTCCATTGTTGTTTTTTTCATAATTTACACCTTCTTCTGTAGCTGTTCAAATAACATCAATATATTTTTCTGCTTCTCTATCTCTAGAGGATTCCCTTTGTTCATGGCTTCCATTGTTTCCTGCATCTTTTGTGCTTTCTTCCATAGTTTTTTGAATGCTTCCATATCAACATATATATTCTACCTTTCTGACTCTGGAGTATTCCTTGGGTCTGAACTAAGCTCTGCTTTTTATTTTTGGAGAAAGCTAATTTTATTTTCATAGTTTTAGAAACTGTCTGCTGCTTTTTTGACATTATGTGAAGTTTTCCTTGATAAGTGTTAGGGCATTTCTATTGTGTCTATATAAGTTATTGATAGTTCTCATCCTTATGTTGTTATTGATTAGTTGCCAGCTTAAAATTTTTAATTTATGGGATGAGCTACTCTCTCTATTGTAAGTCGTTTCTGGTCGATTTTGCCTTTCCTAAAGACCTTCAGGTTCTCTCTGGTCTGCAATGCAGCCATGTAGGAATCTCATCTAGCTGTAGTCCCTTCTCTTAAAGTCTGTCTTCAGCCTTTGTCTACAGAGTTTCTGAGTGATGTGAGACCCGGTGCTCCACTTGAGCAGTTTCTGTCCAGTGGGGTTCCATTTCCACTCTCTTTTGCACAGCTCAGTGTGACAACTGAGGAATCTTTCCCCTGCTTTTAGCTCTCTACCCCAAACTTTCTTGTCCTGTTTGGCACCAGGAATGGCCCTGTTGTAGGGGAGGCAGACATCTTCAAATGGAGTGACCTTTCCCCAAGGAAGTTTCCATTTCTTTTTTCCCCCTGCATGCACCTGAAAGTTTCAGTTGACCTTTTGATTTCCTGACTGCTGGTGCCAAGAATGTTGATTGTTGAGCTGAGCAAGATGAAATTGCTAACAACCACAATCTCCTCCATCTATCACGGAGTTGTCAGTTGGCCCAGGAGTGAGAATCTTTATTTTCTTGATGTTGAGCTGCAATCAATATTGAAGACTACAGTCCTTGACCTTCTGCAACAAACTCTTCAGATTTTCTTTAGTTTCTACAAGTTAGGTTGTATCACCTGCATAATGCAGGTTGTTGATTAATCTTCTTCCAATCCTGATGCCACATTCCTCCTTATAAAGACCAGCCTCCCAAATGATCTCTTTGCATATAGATTGAAAACGTATGGAGAAAGCTCGCAACCCTGACGTACTCCTTTCTTGATTTTTAATTACGCATTGTTTCTTTGTTCTGTTCTGAGGACTACTTCCTGGACTAATTATAGATTTTACATGAGTACACTCAAGGGTTCTGGGATTTCCATTCTTCTCAAAGTTACCCACAGTTTGTTGTGGTCCACACAGTCAAATGTCTTTGCATAGTCGTTAAAATACAAATAGACATTCTTGTACTTTCTGCTTTCACAATATACATCAACCTAAACCACTTACTACCATCAAGTCAATTCCAACCCTTAATGACCCTTTATTGTGTCTGTGATACTGCAAATATTTATGAGGAGACTACTCATCTTTCTTTATAGATTGTCTGATAAAGTCAGCAACCTCAGATCTTTCTCTTAGCCGCCTACCATTTTATGCATTAGGCCAACAAGGCACCTTGTACACTCCTTCAAATCTCACCTCTTTCAGGAAGAGTCTTCTTTTGCTATCTGTCACCTCCAAACATGTAGAAACCTAATTATAATTACAATTCAAGGGGTATTAGAGATCAGTTAAGCACTATTATTTTATAGAGGAGAAATATTAGTCAGAAATCACAGCTGATGGTCACACTATAAATTTCTGTTTAGACTTATCTAGAACAAAGCTCTTTGCCATCACTTGTTACCATCAGAGAGTTGGACAATGACCAAGGAGGATAGAAGAAGAATTGATGCCTTTGGGCTGTGGTGCTGGAGAAGAGTATTGAATGTACCCTGGACTGCCAAGAAAACAAACAGATTCAACCTGGAGAGGGTTAAACCAGGCTACCCCTTGGAGGCAAGGATTCTGAGGCTTCGTCTAACATACTTTGAACATGCTGTAAGGAGGGACCAGTCCTTGAAGAGGTACATCATGCTTGGCAATGTGGAGGGACAGCACAGGAGGGGAAGATCCTCTGTGAGGTGGATTGATTCAGTGACTGGGATAATCAGGGTGGGTGTGTTGGAGGCAGTGTGATCGGCACAGGATAAAGCAGGGTTTAGGGCTGTTATACTTAGAAGGTTGCTATGAGTCGCAAGTGACTCAACAGCACATAACAACAACAACAACAACAACAACAGAACAAAGCTCAGTTTATGTCAGCTAGTAAGGTCTAGGTGCCTATGATACAGTAAGAGCCTCTGTGATGCAAAGTAAATAAAATTATCTATTTTCCCAAGCTAAAAGAATTGATGCCTTTTCATTGTGATGTAGGCAAAGAATCGTCAATATATGAGGAACCAACAAATGAACAAATACAACTCTCTTGGAAGAAGTGCATCCAGAGCTCTTTTGGGAAGTGAGGCTTGTTGAGCTTACTTAGGGCATATAGATAGGAGAGGCTATTCCCTGGAAAACATGGTATTTGATAAAGTAGAGAATCAGTGAAAAAATAAAAAAAGAACCTCAATGAAGATTGACACGGTGGCTACAGCCATGAACTCAAACACAACAATGATTGTGAGGATGGGATAGAAGCAGTGTTTCTCCCCATTGTGCGTAACATTGCTATGAGCTGATTCAAATGCAAACAATAAGTTCTTGAAAGACTAGTTACATATTTTTTCAAACAAGGTATTGTCGTATTATTATCTGGTGCCAGAAATGAATCTCAAAGCCATTCTGTTAACTTCACACACACAACCAAATATAGCAAAGCTAAGGGAATATTCTGGGTTTTATTAGCCAACAACTTGGGAAAAGTCTTCCATGCATATTCTGGCATAAAGAATCATTTCAACTCTGCTTGCTTGTTATTCATGTGTTGTTCTTATGTGCTGTTGAGTTGCCTGCAACTCACAGTGACCCTATGTACAACAGCTCTGAAGCCAGTCCTGAGCCTGTCTCATTGACTCTGACACACACTCATTGCCCTAGTTACTGTATCAATACATCTAATCTGGGGTCTTCTTCTCCTGCATTCTCCCTCCACCATTCCAAACATTACGTCCTTCTCCTAGTCTCTCCTGGCCACATGCCCAAAGTATGTGACATAGAACTCCAAAATCCTCAAAGGAGAAACTTGCTTTCACTGTCTCTCAGACATACCTATTTGTTTTCTTAGTGGCCCATGGTATATTCAAGACTCTTCTTCAGCATCACAACTTAACTCTTCTGTCATCCTTAGTCATTGTCCAACTCTCTGATGCATGGCAAGTAATTGTGAAGATCATGCCCTGGATTAGGCATATCTTAGTCTCTAGAATGACATCGTTGCTTCACAGTTTCTGTGCAAAGGCTTCTGACAGCAGTTCGTCTTTTGATTTCCTGACTGTGCCAAGAGTGTAGATTATGTAGTCGGGCAAGCTAGAACTGTTAACAACTTCAATCTCTTCTTCATTCATAACGGTGCTGCCAAATGGCCCATTGCTGAGAATCTTTGTCTTCTTGATGTTAAGCTTCAGTTCATGCATCAAATATCATGTTATTCATGTAGATAATAAAATTTCTTCCTTGAACTTGAGTTCGGTTTTGTGTACAAGTCTTTGTCTACATTTAATCTTTTCCCTTCACTTATGTCCTTGAGACAGAGTCACTGCATTGAAGATATAAACACTGCCAAGGTCTTTGGCAGTTGTATATTTGGATTCCATGAACTAGGGGGCTCCTTTTATTTATGAATTTTAAATATGACCATGATAGAGGAGATAGTTACAGAATATTTTCAATGTGTATGTTGTTGTTTTATATGACGTCGAGTCACCTGTAATTGATCGTGACCCTATGTCTGATATCTCTCAAGCTTGTCCTATCCTGAACCAGTCTCACTGATTCGGACACACCTACCTTCATTACCCCAGTTACTGTGTCAATCAATGTCATCTGGGGTCTTCCTCTCAGGCACTGTTTCTCCACTTTTTTCAAGCATGATGTGTTTCTCTAAGGACTGCTCTCTCCTGGACATGTGCCCAAAGTATGTGAGGCAGAGCTTCAAAATCTTTACAAGGAGAAACTAGGTTTTGGCCTCTTCAAGACAGACCATGGTGTGTTATTATACTTCTCTTTCTGCCCTCTGAAAGTTTTTGAGTGTATTTTTTTTATGTTTTCCTTATCTTTTGTTCTGTTTTCATGGTTTTGTTGCGAGCAGTGTTAGGATATAAATATACTTTTGCTTTCTTTAGGCCTTAATCTTCTTACTCGATGTGAGAAAGAATTCCTTATCTTAATCCAAACATATGAGAAAATAGTAGCTTCTGAAACATTACTAGAGCAAAACACACTTCTCAGTTCAGTAAGCTATTGTAACTTTGCAAAAAAATTCAATGTAGACTTTCTAAACACAATATTTTTATTTTTGCTTAACACTGATTTTTAGACACTTAGATTTATTAATGTCTTTATGCTATGTTTTTGTCTGGGTCCCTATTAATAGAGCTTGCTGTTGTTGTATTTATGTGTCTTCAAATTGCCTGTGACTCATAGCGATCATATGTACAACAGCCCTAAACCCTGTTGGGTTCTTTATTTATTTATCTTACCAGTACTTACCTTGTTCTCAGTGTGTCTCAGGCACTGTTCAAGAAGGAAGAGCTCTGCTGGCATGGTCTATAGAACGCTGTGCTGCTTATCAAAAGGCCCAGCATGTTTGGTGATTCTAATCCACTAGTTGCTTCCTAGGAGAAAGATTAATGATATTCTTCCAGGGAGATTTGTAGCCTCAGAAGAAATTAATCGGAAAGTTATTAAGAGTTGAAATTGAACCTATAACAGTGAGCCTTTTAATGAGTTTAAGTGGGAGTCATGGTTGTATATCACATCGTATGTTTATTGTATACGTAGACTACTAACCAATGGTTGGTTACTTGAATCTACCAGTTCCTAGACAATGAGACAGACAATATTCTTTCATAAAGATGTATAGTCTTGGGAATCTGATAGAGGGTTGCTATGCATTGGATTAACTCAATGGGTTCACATTTGGTATGTGTTAAAGCACTGGAGGTACAGCATGAACAAATTAGACTTTGTTTTTCCAGTATGCACACGCAAACTCACTGTCAGGGAGTCGATTTCAACCCACAGCAATCCTTCATCAGATTTTCTAGGCTATTGATTGAAATAGAGAGAGACTGCCAATCTTAAAACCATGGAGTAACTGGTGGTTTGAGCCTTTGCGCTCAACACAATACCCTACTGTGTACGGCAACAGAGTCCACATGCGTCTCCAATGGAGAGAGTTGGAAAATATCCTATGATTTTCTCATCATGTGATTTACAGCATTGGAAATCCAATGAATAAGGGTAACTATGGCTTAATATCGACTCCTTGACAGTGAGTTTTGACCACATGTACTCTCTCATTCAAATTCATTAATTGTGGTCAAGTTGCTTATTAATAAAAAACCCATGTATATACAAAAGTACATGCTTTAAAAAATAAAGATCATGCAGTAATCTCTGTTATTCTTTGACCTTTGTTTTACTTAAAAACATATGGTGGAATTTTTTTCCCGTCTCCAAGTATATTTTCCTAAAACATGATATTGAATGACTATAAACATGTCATAATTTACCTAACCATGTACTATTATGGGACATTTAGGCTTTATCTCTGTGTTCACTTAATTACAACATCTCTGCTCTTATCATTTCATAAACATAAATCCATAGGTTTAAAGGCATAGAATAAAAATATTTACAATTTAAATATTTTGGGGACCAGTACACAGACTATACTTTACAGTCTTATTAACAATATACACAAACACTAAAGAGGTTATGCTAAACATTGAAAAGAAAGAAAAGTCCAGAAGGTACAGTGAACAGGAAATTGTAGCGGTGCAAAATCTAATGAGTGGCCCACAATTAGGGTTTTTGCCTTTGAAAATGGCTGTCACTGTCCATCTTTATGTCTGGCTCTTTTCTGTCTTGGAACAGGCACATGACAGCCCTCAAACTGATATCCATGCTCTTTAGCATTTTGGAGGGTCCTTAACAGGAAATTTTCCCAGTACAACTTATCTTCTGATTTCTTGACTGCTGCTACTATTGATGTTGAAGTGCGGATCTAAGTAAAACGCAATCTTTGACATCAATCTTTTCTCTGTCAAAATATTGCCCATTGGTCTGGTCGTGAGGATTTTTGTGTTTTATTTGTTTTTTTTATGTTGAAATATAATCCATATTGAAAGCTGCAATCTTTGACCCGCAAGGGTAATTACTACAAGTTTTTTTTTTTACTTTCTGCAGGTAAATGTATGTCATCTGCATAATGCAGGCTGTTGATGAGTTTCCCTCCAATTCTGATGCCACATATTGAAGTAGTCGTAGCTTTTGATCATCTGAATCATAGTAAGTCATTCAGACTGAAGTACACTTGACTCAGGTCATTATATTTTCAATTGCTTAATATGAGTGAGATCTGGTGTCTCAAGGGTTAATGGTTGTGCTGCACATTGTTTAAATCCATTAGCTGCTCTGTGGGGGGAAAAATGGACAATCTCCTCTCTTGTGATTTATTGCCTTAGGAAATTCACTGGATGATCAGCTATAAGGCAGTTCCATCTTTACATTACACAGCAACAAAAGTATATATTTGTAAGTTGGAAAGTGAACAAAGACGAACAAAGTATAGACAGGTTGTGTCACTTATGAAGAGTAGTGAATACCAAACAGCAATCTGTTTTAGAGGAAGTGTAAAGAAATATTTGTGGTGTTGTTATGTACTTTCATGTTGAAACTGACCCATAACTGACCCTCCAGCGAATTTTCAGAGGCAGTACATTAACACGGGGGGGGGGGGATGGCCATCTGTCTTGAGGGAAGCAGTTGGTAGACTTCATCTCCATGTGTTTGGCTTACAAACATGACTCTTGGATCAAGCTGCTATAGCTCCCTCCTTAAAGGCAAGGATGGTGAAACTGCATCTCACTTTCTTTGGGCTTATTATCAAGAAGGTCCAATGTTTGGAAAAAGCCATCATTCTGGGAAAGGTCAGTGAGGTAAGAGTGACTGTCTAGGAGACAGATTGGTGCAGTGGGCCCAACTATGTCTGTTTTCACTTAAAGGAATGTTTAATTCTCTAAGGGCAAGAACTTTCTGTGGTTTATATTCCCCTGTATTTTGACGTGTACTTTTTGAATGAATGAAGAAAAGAAGGAAGGAGCACATGAAAAGCACTGGGCCATGCTCATTTTGAGGTGACAAGACCTTCTATTTTCCCCTTGTCTGCTCATTCTAACACAGCAAATTTAGCCACTAGTGGACCGTATACTTGACATTTTTCTTCCCCTGCTCCTGGTGGAGCTGTGTTCAGATGCATATTAATTAAAGAATATCCCAGTCATGTTTGCCTCAAAATTGCTTTTAATTTCTCAAGTGGAATTGAAAAGTTCAGGGATTAGGACACTTATCCCTTGTATCAAAAATAACTTATAAACTATGTACGAATTTAAAATTGTCCCAGGTCTCCATACTTGCTAGTATAGTTTATAATTTAAAACAATAATGTAAAAGCCAGATCTTCTAGCCATTACATTAGCTCCTGCTTGTGTCCAGCTACCTTTAACTATGGATACATGGTCTTGTCAATCATCAACACCTGTGGGACTTAAAAAAGAGAGAGTGCTTTTCACAATATTGAGCATGACTCTGGTGATGGTACTGGAGAGAGGAGAAACTGTGGCACTGCTGTAAGGGGACAGTGGTAAGGTTTAACCAGAAGAGCCCTTAGATAAAAGCCACAGTTAAAAGTTTTGGCTTGCGGATGACTGAAAGTAAAGCTAATTTGTAATTGTTCTGAGCCAAGCCTTGCTGATTGATTAAGGGAAATGAGAGACTTCTTGAATTTGTGCTGCTGAACTGAAACGGTTATTCCCACTAATTGAAGAATTGTGTTTTGCTGTTAATCTGGCTTGGGAGTACTGGGCCAAACCTAGACTTAGTGATATTCTTTGCCTCCCCCACTCCCCAGTCTAATTCCCTAATAAATTCTACTCTTACTACAACAACTAGGAGTAAAGTCTGTGAGTCAACAATGGATATCAGACTAGACTGACTTGTAGAAGAAGTGCAGGATCATGTATGGTGGCGGATCTCACCAAGCAGCTATCTATTTGTTATTATTGATATTATTGACTGGGACAGTTCCCCTTTACGAAGCAGGTAGAAGTCAAACTCAGCTTCCCTCACATTGCAACTGCTCCTTTTACATTGTCTAAAGAATGAAGTTTACACATTATTTATTTAAGTTATTCTTTATTTATAGTATCAAACATATTTAGGGGGTCTCATTTTATTTACTACTCATATTATAAATGAAATAAAATATAAATCAAAAGGAAATTGTCATATGGGAAGCTCTCAGAAGAGATTAACTCCTTATCCAATTATTTTGAAAAAATCAGAGACTGTAAGACACTTAAAAATATTAATGTGTGTGGGGAAAACCATTAGTATTTTGTTATTTTTTAAAAAAATTCTACTTATTGCCTTTACCTATTATACTTACTCTTTAGCTGTTTCTTGTGCTTTTTATGTGGAAGTTTACATGACAAATTAATTTTTCATTCAATAATTCAAAAATTGTTTAATCACATCAGTTGCATTCCCTACAATGTGCCAGCAAGTTCTCCACATTTTCACATTGGATCCCCCATTTACTAGCCTGTTTTTGCTTTCTCATCTTTATTTAGGAGCAAATATTGTTGTTTTGGTTTCATTAGTTGTTCTAAGCATATTTTCAGGGGTGTTACTGGTTTTATGGGCCATGCTATAATATTTTGAGAGGTGGCTTCTTGGGCTGGCTTCAGTTTTGTATCAGAAGTATCATTTAGGGCAATAGTCTTGGAGGTTCCTCCAGTCTCTATCCAACTGGTAAGTCTGCTCTAATTATGAACTTTTGCATTCCAGTATCTCATTATTATTAATGAGCATTGGTAGTATGTTCAATAGATTTTTCAAATGCAAAAGCTGGTAAACTAGGAAATAACCAAAACAGCATGGTACTGGTGACAAGCACATAGACTAATGGAACAGAATTGACCCAGAAAGTAACTCATCTATCTGTCGTCAACTGATATTTGACAGGGAAACAAAACCTATCAAATGGAGAAAGAACACTTTATTCAACAAATGGTGCTGACAAAACTGAACTGCTGCTTGCAGAAAGCTGGAGCATTATCCACATCTCAGACCATACACAAAATTCAACTCAAGGTGAATCAGAGACCATACGTTAAGCCCCAAACCATAAAGATCGTAAGAGACAAAATGGGATCAAGCTTAGCTGATTTAGCCAATGGTATAAAGAGATTGGCAAATACATCTAGAAATGTACAACCAAGAAAGGATAAATTTTATAAATAGAACTTTATAAAGATGAAATGCTTGTGTGCATCACAAACTTTTGCCAATACGGTGAAGAGAAAACCTACAGACTGGGTTAAAAAAAAAGCATTCGGCAATACCATGACAAACATTTATAGAATACCACAGGGCTTTCACAACAACAAGACAGATAACTCATTTACAAAATGGGCAAAGACATGGAAAGACTTTACAGAGGAAGACATTTGAATAGTCAAAAGACACATGAATAAATGTTCAAAATCACTGGTAATAAAAAAGTTGCAAATCAAAACCATGAGATACCATCTCACCCCAGTAGCAGTGGAAAAGTTTAGCAGGACAGTAAGCAATGCATGTTAGAGAGGATGTGGAGAGGTGTTGGTGGAATTGTAAAATGGTACAACCATACTATAAGGCAGTTTGACATTCCCTCAGAAAGATGAATATACCTATTCCACTGCTAGGAACATACCCCAAGGAATTTAGAACTGAGACACAAACAGAGATTTGTACACCAATGCTCATTGCAGCATTATTCACAATTGCAAGAATATGGAAACAGTCCAAATGTCCACCTACCAGTAAATGGATTGAGAAATTGTGTTATATTCACATGATGGAATATTACACAGCAATCAGGAATTTTAATTTTGAAAACTACTATGTAACTTGGAAGAAACTGGAGAGCATCATGCTGAGTGAACTAATCCAGTCTCATAAGGATAAATACTGCATGAGACAGTGATTTTAAAAATAGAAGAATAACTAGTAAAATGTATATGGCAGGTCAATGGAAAAAGGAGGGGGAGCAGAGGGATGATGATGGGCAGGGGGTGGGCAGGAAACCACAGAGTTGCATAATTTATCAGGTGGACTGGTGTCAGTAGAATCTGGAGATAAACTGATAAAATTTTGTACAATCGATGATTTATTCATTGCAGTACCTTTTGTACGACTATAAGCCTTGACCTTATTTAATAGTCTGCACAGGAATCAGGCTAATTATATCTGTGGAAAAACTCTTTGGAGGATCTCAGTAGCAGCTGTGACAACTAGACCAGGTACTAATTGTGGAACTAGTTGGGAAGAAATAAGGAAGTCAAGGAGTTGACCAGAAGATTTAAAAGGGCAATTTGGAAAGACAAAGTATTAGAATGAAATGTTCAAAGAGTTGGAGTTAGAAAACCAAAAGGAATAAACCCACTCATCATTCCTTAAAAGTTGAAGGAACTGAAGACCAAATTTGTGCCTTGAGTTGCAAATTCCTATGGAAGATTGTAAAAAAAGATTACTGGAACAATACATCAAGAGAGAACCACCAGAAATACAACTGAGTTTAGAAGAGATCATAGCACTAGGGACATTAGTATCAATGTCAGGTGGATCTTAGCTGAAAACAGTATCAGAGGAATAGCTGTCTGTGTTTCATTGACTGCAAAGATCACTGTGTGGATCACAACAAATTGAGTATAACCTTGATTAGAATAGAAATCATAGAACAATCTGATTGATTTTGCTCATGTGAAACCTACACTTGGACCAAAAAGCAGTCATTGGAACAGATCAAGAAAACACTGAATGATTCAAAATCAGAAAATGAGTGTGTCAAAGAAGCAGCTTGTTTTGTTACCTTTCAATCTAATTGTGAAACAGATAATTTGAGAAGCTGGACTTTATGAGGAAAAATACAATATCAAGATTGGAGGAAGACTCAAAAATCAGTGCTTTGCCGATGACAAAATCTTGCTTGTCGAAATTGAGAAGGAATTGACGTGCTTGCTGCAGAAGGTTGAATAGTTAAGTCTTCAATATGAACTGAAGCTCAACATCAAAAAATCCCAAGGTTCTCAGCACTGGGCCAGTTGGCAGCACAATGATAGATGGAAAGAAATTGAGGTTGTTAACAATTTCAGCTTGCTTTGTTCCACAACTAAAACTCTTAGCACCAGCAATCAGTAAATCAAAAGATCAACTGCATTAGGAAAATCTGCTGTCAGAGACCTCTCCAGAGAGCTAAAGAGCAATGATGTTAGTCTAGAGATTAAGGTGATCTTTGCCATGATCTTTGTAATTACTTGCTATGCATCAGAAAACTGGACAGTGACTAAGGATGATAGAAGAATTGATGGCTTTGGTGTTGTGGTGCTGGAGAAGAGCATTGAACATAACATGGACCACCAGGAAAACAAATAGGTATGCCTTGGTGAGGATGAATCCAAGTTTCACTCTGGAGGCAAGGAATTTGAAGCTGTCTTACATACCTCGGGCACATGGCCAGGAGGGATCAATCCTTGGAGAAGGACATCATGCTTGGAAGGGTGTATGGCCAGTGCAGTAGATGACAACCCCGGATGAGATAGATTGACATGATAAGTGGGATAATAGAAGTAGATGTGTCAAAGTGAGACTGGTTAATAATAGGGCAGAATTCAGAGCTGTACATAGGGTTGTTGTGAATCATAGGTGACTCTGCAGTGCATAACAACAACATACATTCCTATGCTGTTGTTGTGTACTGTCAAGAAGTCAGAACAAACCCTCCAACTGACCCTGCAGTGTTTTCAAGGCAATAAATTGCACAGGAGATTGTCCATCTTTTTCCTGTGGATCAGTTGGTGGATTTGAACTATGTACTTCTGAATTAGCAGAGCAGCTTTTTACCATTAGGCCACCAGAGCTCACCTATAAAAAAACAAATAAACAGCATCTAGTTTCTATCACATCTTAAAAATAGTAATCAAGAACCTAGTGACATCATGACTGATCCCATTTTTCTGAACAAGAGAATCTGTCCGGAGATGAGTTGTAATGACTTTGTTTGTGTGAAACATCTTCTCTGCAGTGAGTCATATTCAGGTTTGTTTCCTTCATTCATTTAGAGAGTTCTAGTGGTCTAGTTAATGATGCCTTTTGCTGATGACTCAAAAGCAGGCAGTTTGAATCCACCAACTGCTCTGAGGGAGAAAGATGGACATGTGTGATTTGTTAGGTAATATAATTGCTACCTGATTGGTCTCTGTCTCTTTCTCTCCCACATCCACAGGAGAGGACTAAAAGCAAGCTTTCTCAAATGAAATAGGAAGGGAAGTCAAAGACAGAGACATCAAAGTGAAGAAGCAGCTTCCTTCTTTAGAAATGCTGGGGAGGCAAAACTCAATCAACTTCACAGGTCCCTAGGCGAGGATCCTCCCATGAGACTGGGAACCAATAAACCGCAAGGCCCACTTGAGGCTCTGTCTTTCTCCTCGGGCAGCCACACGGAGCAGGTCACCTCGACTTTCCAGTTGTGTTTCTCCTCCTTTCTTGATTTTTTTCTCTTCAATTCTTCTACATGGCCTTTCACCAACACAGCTTATCTTTCACTTGTTTTTCTAAACCACCACTGTCTAAACACATCTATCTGTTCACTTACCTCATCTCATCCTCTCATGGGAAATATTAGCGAATGGTGAAGGGAAGGAAAGAACTCTAGTTTTAGCCCATTTTGGGGTTTACAGCCTCCGACAACCTGCTGGGAGCACAGCTGGGAGTTGAGTTTTGCTCACATACGGAGAGCCCAGGTGGTCTAAGAGGATACGCCCTTCCTGAACGGCGTGATCTCCCAGCAATGGCATGATCTTTCCTCTCTTCACATCTGTAACCACGTGCATCTGCCTCAGGCTTTGCTTGTCCTCCTTTTACCACCTCATCATGTTACAAAAGCCCGACACTCTCCCATCCCCATGATTTAGGCTTGTATCATGGCCAAAAGTCATGTCTTATTCCGCACCCAAGTTGTGGTGAGAAACTTAAGAGAAAGACATAGAAGGAAGAACCCCTAAACAAAAAACAACTTGGGGAATTGAGAAGGAATGGAAAAAAGGTAAAATATAGTTTTGGCTTCCACCACCTCTTATTTTGGTAGACTCTATGTTAGGACACACTTGGAATGTAAGACCATCCCTTATCTATTCAGGACCCCACAGGCGGTCCTGCTGAATACATTTATTTGCCCAAAGGAATTTCTCCTGTTTGCTCTTCCCCACCCAGCCAGAGTATCTTCCTCCTCCTATTAGTCTTCTTGCTTTTTCAAGTTGATTCCTTGTTTAATAAAGCTGGCTCTGTTGTAGAGGTCACATCTCTGGTGGTCCTTACTTTACGCCTCATCTTAAACTACACTATGTCTGCATTTAATTTATAATGTGCCGGTAGCCTAGTTTAGCACTTAATAATGTCAGTGCCTCTCTAAATGTTTGCCCTTTTAGAAAACAGATAATGGGACTCTGTAATAGTTTTGTTATCAAGAGGAAATAAATGGAAGCCTGATTTTTTTATGCCTGTAATTTTTCACAGAAAATAATTTTGTGTGCGCATTGAAAAGGGAATTATTAGAATAGATTTGGGAAAGATGATTACTAATCAAAAGGTGGATTGTGTTTAAAAACTGGATGGGTTAAGAAACTGGAGAGACTGGGGAGAAATCTGACAAGGACACATTAGAGCTGTTCTCTCTGGCAGCATGAACCTCGTAATGGTGAAACAAGAGCAGTGTCTGAAAGGAAATGAAGGTCTTATCATAGAAGCCAAAAAGATTTCATTTTTGTTTTCTCCAAAATCACCATTATCAACTGTGACTGTTGATGGAGGACTATTACCATTCTCCCCATGGAATAATTACCAACCTCCTCTTTGGCCCAGCTTTCCATGGACTAACATGACAAAGACATAATTTTGTCCTAATTCTTTTTAAAAGAACAGGAAAACATTGATGTAATCCATTTGTTTAATTCTAGAAAACCTTCCCCTGAAGTCTGTTTCTTGCACTGCAAAACTGGGAAGGGATGTCTGGGGGAGTAATTAAAGGCTTGAAGCATAAAAGAAAGAGAGATTCATATTGCAAAATGGGAACACATAGTGAAAAAAAAACACAAAGAAAAGGGAAATTCGATGGCAAGCAAAAGGCAAAATGTCTGTCAAAAAGGAAAATGTCTGTCAGTACAATGAGAGAGGCTAAAAGTTGGTGCTGACAGGGTCAATCTGTTCCAGTTTACCTTAGCTCCGTCTGTCCTAAGCAAATTAGTATTTCAAATAAGATTTGCAGAAGAAGAGAAATACATGCTAAAAAGAACAAGCTTCTTAAAGTCTTGAGCTGTTTCCTGTTTATACATTGGTGTAGGTAACACACTGAAGCGCTTTACTTGCAATTTCCTTTATTAGACAAGTTTCTTGCACATAGTTTTTGAACATATGTGTTTAAAATCATTATGTAACATTGAAGGCATTTATATAGAGATTGAACATATTCAAAACGAGAGCATTATTCTCTGCCTTTTCATTGGTTTTCCACTCTACAAACCCTTCAGTTTTTTTGATCCTTTTTTTTCTTTATGATACACACATGCTCAGTTGACCAGTTTCCAGCCTTTCTATTTTACTGTTGTTATTGTTACGTGCTGGTGAGTTAACTGTGACTCATAATGACCCTATGCACAATAACTCTGAGCTCTGCCCTAACCTGTGACAAACTTGCTGTTTGTGTCACATCTGTCTCATTACCACAGTCACTATGTCAATCCATCTCATCCATGGCCTTTCTGTCTTGTGATGATCCTCTCTATCTTTCCAAGCATGATGTCCTTCTCCAAGGACTTGTCTATGCTGGCAAAACACCCAAAGTATGTGAGACGGAGTTTCAAAATTGTTGCCTCTAAGGAACAACTTGGTTTCACCCATCCAGGGCAGACATGTTTGTTCTCTTGGCAGTCCACAGTATGTTCAATACTCTTCTCCAGCACCACAACTCACAGGTATAACATATGTAGATTGACATCTAGGTATTAGTGAAATGAAATGCACTGACATGGACCACTTTGAATCAGTCAGTCTATTATGCTGAGAATGAAACGCTGAAGAAGAATGGTGCTGTAATCATAAATTAAAAACAAACAAACAAGAAAACAGTTGCAAGGTCTATCCTAAAGTATGATGCTCTGAATACTAGTATTAAATCCATACACATACAAGGAAGACCTGCTAACATGACTGTTATTCAAATATATGCACCAACAACCAAAGCCAAAGAGGATGAAATTGAATATTTCTCTTAACTTTTGGAATCCAAAATTGATTAAGCATGCAATCAAGAAGCATTAATAATTATTGGTAATTGGAATGCAAAACTTAGAAACAATGAGGGTGGAATTGTAGTTGGAAAGTAAGGACTTGATATCAGAAAAGAAAGTGGGAGATAGAATGATTGCATTTTGTACATTCGATGATGTGTCCACAGCAAATATTTTTTTTGAGAAACACAAAAGGCAACTTTACAAATGGACCTCACCGGAAAGACTGTGCAAATTGACTACAGCTGTGGAAAGAGTTATTGGAGAAGCTCAATATCAGGAGTTAGGACCAGGCCAGCTGCTGACTGTAAAAAGGACAACCAATTATTTATATGCAAGTTCAGACAGAAACTCAAGAAGAGGAAAACAAATCTGCATGAGTGAAAATATGACCTTAAGTCTATCTCGATTAAAAAAAATTCTTAAGAATAGATTTGAGGCGTTCATCACGATGATTGAAGACCAAAGGATTTGAGGGATGATAGCAAAGATATCATCCGTGAAAGAAGCTAAAGGTCAGGTCATTGCAAAGACAGAGGAGAAAGAAAAAGTAAAAAAGATTGTATACAGAAATTATGAAAATTGTGTTAGAGTGGCTGGCAGCCAAAACAAAGAGAAGAGGTACTGAAGAAAGGGAGTTGAGGAGAAGATTTCAAAGGGAAGCTTGAGAAGACAAAGCCAAATATTATAATAAAATGTGCAAAAAAGGGAGTCAGAGAATAACAAGGAAAGAAGTCACTCAGTGTTTCTCAAGCTGAGAGAACTAAAACACAAATTCAAGCCTTGAGTTGCAATACTGAAAGGTGCCATGGGTAGCATGTTGAATGTTCCAGGAAGCATTAAAAGAAGATGGTACAGAATTGGTCAACAGTGAACAATTTCAGGAAGTATCATTTGAACAAGAGCCAAATGTAACAAAGGAAGAAGTTAAAACTGTGCTGAAAACACTGTCACACAAGTTATCGCTAATATTGAGCAGAATGGGAACACCATAATACTTAATTGTGCTCTTAAGACATTTATACCTAGATCAAGAAGCTGTTGTCCAAATGGAACAAGAGAACACACTATAATTTGAAATCGGGAATGGTATGCATCAGGCTTGTATCCATTCTCCATACCTATTAAATATGTATGCTGAATAAATAATCCATGAGATGGGACTCTGTGAAGAAGAATGTGGCATTAAGATTGGAGGAAGCCTCATCAACATATGCTGTGGAGATGACACAATCTTACTTGCTCAAAGTGAGGAAGACTTGAAGTACTTGCTGCAGAAGATCAACAATTACAGACTTCAATACGGATTACATGTTAACATTAAGATAACAAAGGTCCTTACCATTGGACAAATAGACAACATCATGATAGATGGAGAAAGGATTCAGACTGTTGATGATTTCATCTTACTTGGGTATATAAACAACACCCTTAGAACCAGCAATCAGGAAATCAGGAATGCATTGCTTTGGCTGCTGTCAGGGACCTCTCCAAAATACTTAAGACTAATGATGTCAATTGGAAGATAAAGTTGTGTCTGATTCAGGCCATATTCTTTTCAATCACTTGGTATCCTTATCAAAACTGTACAATGAATAGGGATAGCAGAAAAAGAATTGATTTCCTTGAAGTGTGGTGTTAAAGAAGAGTATTGAATATTCCATGTTGTTGTTGATTGTCTTTGAGTTGAGCACAACTCATAGGGACCCAATGAACAAAAGGCCTGAAGTCCCTCTACACCTATCAACATCAATCAACATTCATAGTGTTTCTGGAGGCACGTGGTTTAGGAAGTGGATGCCACTCCTGCTTCCAAGAATATTCCATAGACTGCCAAAAGAATGAACATGTATATGTTCTTGGAAAAGGTGCAGTCAGAATGTTGCTTGGAGATGAGGATGGTGAAGATTTATATCTCGTACTTTGGACATGTTTCTAGGAGAGGCTATTCCTTGGAAAGGGATGTGAAGCTTGGTCAGTAAGAGAGAAAGACAAGATGGAATGACACAGTAACGACAGCAATGGGCTTACGTGTGTCAGAGGTAGTGAGGATGGCACAGGAGTGGACAGGATTCAGACTTGTTCATAGGAATGCTATGAGTTGTACTGCACCCTATGGCACCAAACAACAACAATAACTAATAGGCATATCAAATCATCAATCAATCAATCAAGCAATAAATCATTTATCCTTCTATAATCATCTATACATCAGTCTGCCCACTTTAGATGAATTTTTAAAACAAAATGTAAGGGAGGAAATCTCTTTAACCTTGTTGTGTACTGCATACCTTTGGGATTGCAGCACAGCTTCTTACAACCAGGCTACCCTAGTTTCCTCCTTTTAACATTAAATATTATTTATAACCTTAAATACTGGTTATATCTCGACATCAAGGAAACAACATAATAGATGGAGGAAAGATTGAGGTTGTCAGTGATTTCATTTTACTTGTATCCACAACTAACATTCATGGTAGCAACAATCAAGAGATCAAAAGCTATGTTGTGCTGGGAAGGCTGGCTGTCAGTGATCTCTCCAAAGTGCTAACGGGCAATAATGTCAGTGTGAAGTGTGCCTGATCCAAACTATGACCTTTTCAATTGCTTTTTATGGATCTGACAGTTGGAAAGATGACAGAAGAAAGACACATGGATGACAGAATAATAATTAATGCCTGTTAATTGTGGTACTGGAGAGACCGCTGAATATTCCATGAACTAACTACCAAAAGATCAAACAAGTCTCTTGTGAAGGATTCCAACCAGAGTACTCCTCAGAGGCAAGGATGATAGAACTTCTCGTATACTTCAGGCACACTGTCAAGAACGGCCCACTCTTGGAAAAAGCTGTAATGCTGAAAAAGGTGGTGTTGCAAGGAGGGACCAGGCCTTGGGGAGGGTGGAGGGACAGCCCAAGAGATGAAGACCCTCGATGAGATGGATTGATTCAGTGCCTGGGGTAATGGGGGTAGGTGTGTCAGAGACAATAAGATCGGCACAGGATAGAGCAGGGTTTAGGTTTGTTGTACCTAGAGTCGCTATAAGTTGCAGGTGACTCGAGAGCACACAACATCAACGACAACTATAATTATTAGAATCCCATGGCGGAGAGATTTAGTCTAAGTTCCAAGAGTAAGTCAGGTGAGTTTGAGGTTATCACTGAGTGAAGCCAGGTGGCCTGCTGTTTAATATTTTGTATATCTTGCTCAACTTCTCCCGTGTTTTTTACCTAAACACAATAAGAAATATTTACTGCAGCACATATTCCACCTTGCTGAGCTAGTCAGAAATCTAAAGCTAATCTATTACTGAGCGTGATTTTAAGTAAAGAAACTAGTGACTGCTGTTCTCTTTTCTAAACCTGCAGCTGTTTCATTTACTATTTGTGACATCATAAGAAATAAGGTTCTTAAAGATTTTCCACTTCCATTACATCTATAAGAATTAAGGCTCTTCAAATGGACTATTCCCAACTTGAATGCTGGGCCATTGGATTTTTCTTCTGATTCTAATTTTGCAATGTGAGATGGCTCATTAAGACTTCTCCAGTGTGCTGGTGGTTTGGTTATAGAGCGTTAACGGCAATCTTAGATTTCTCAGCATTCACTGTCCACAAATTTGCCAAGAATTTTAGCAAAAATATTGTCCAAGTGAATTTGTTATCTACTGGGGAAGAAGCAACTAAATAAGTGTAATACTAAGTTAATAAATTTAGCTAATGTAACTAACTAAATAACAGTACATATATTTATTGTTGTTTTGTGCAATTAGATCTACTGCACAACAATATATATCCATAGAGAGTACATATAAAGTACTTGATTGGAGGAAAAAGAAGGAATAGAAACATTTACATGTGACAACCAAGTTTCCATTAAAGAATTATCACAAATAGAGTTTTCTTAAACTGGGAGTGAAATTTTTTAGCAATCATTATAGTTTAGAAAGGAATAAAGATATTTTTGTTGTAGCTTTAGTTACCCGACTATAATACTTTTTATAGCAATTACAAGGGCAATTAAGCAAAGGATTAACATTTTAAATCATAATCTTAAAATAATAACTGAAGCTAAAATTAACGTATAAAAAAGACATTTTGATATTCCTGTCTCTCTTGATGGGGAAGCTAAGGTCTTCCTGGAACTCCCTTGGAGTTCAGCTTCAAAATTCTTGTTGTTTGGACCATCCAATCAGGAAACTGCATTCTCTGGCTGGGGCGGGGTGGGGGGCGGGGAATGTACTTGGGCTTTGCTTCTGCAGTTTTCAAACTGATAGGTTAGTAAGATTAAAGAAAAATCTTTACATGTTGGCTGGGAGTCCTTTGAGAATGAGAATTTTATTCTATTTTCTGACAAAAATCGGAATGCTCATCAAAGAGTTGTTTGCTTATTCTCCACTTAACTACCTAAGTGTCAAGTTCTACTCACTAGAGAAATCTTTAGGGCGCTCTGGTGGCCCTAGTGGTAAGAAACGGCACTGCAATTCCAAAGGCATGCAGTTAGAATGTACCAGCTGATCTGAGGGAGAAGGCTGGGCAATCTCTTCCTTTGCATTTTACCATCTCAGAAAACCCACTGGAAAAGTCAGCTGTGGGTCAGTTCTGCCTCAACAGGAAACAATAACAAAGAAATTTTTTCCTTATTCTGTGCTAAAGTTACATGAGGCCAAAGCTTTAAAAGACGTGCACATCAACAGATAACTACCAGAAATACTAGCTTTATAAGAGGCCATAGCAATAAGGACATTCTCATCAATATCAGATGGATCTGGGCTGAAACTAGAGATGACCAGAGGAGTCTCTATCTGTGTTTCATTGACTGTGTAAAGGCATTTGACTGTGTGGATCATAACAAGTTGTGACTAACCTTGAAAAGAATAGGAATCCTAAAACACTTGATTGTGCTCATGCGAAAACTACACTTGGTCCAGGAAGCAGTGGTTAGAACATAGAAAGGGAACACTGCACAGTTCAAAATCAGAAAAGGAGATCACTTCTCAGCCTTTCTTCCAGCAGTCTGTGGTAAATTGCTCACCAATACTATAATCTACAGTTGTCAGTTCTTCATTCTTCCCTCACCATCATCCATCTTTTGCATGCACATGAGGCAATTGATAAGGTACACTTTAATCCTTATAGCAACATCTTTGCTTTTTGAACACTTTATATCTTTTGCAGCCATATTTATCCAATGTAATACACATAATTTGACTTTTTTGACCACGGTGGACATAAGTATTGTTATCCCATGTAAAATAAAGTATTTCATAATTTAATTTTTTCACTATTAATCATGACATTTCTTATTAATCCAGTTGTGAATATTTTTATTTTCTTTACTTTGAAAGTAATCCATCTGAATCACTACTGAAGTTTATCGTCTTTACTCTTCATCAGTAAGGGCTGTAAGTTCTCTTTGCTTTCAATACATACGCTTGTGTCATCTGCATGTGCAGATTGTGTAAAGGACCCTGATGCTGACTACTTCTTCATATGCTGTTGTTATGTACTCTCAACTCAGAACCGGCTCATAGCTGACACTGCCTTGGGTTTTCAGAGGCAGTAAATAGCATGGGAGGAGACTTCCCATCTAAAGGAGCAACTGGTAAATTCAAACCAGTTGTCTTTGGGTTGGTAACACAACTGCGTACCTCTAAGCCATCAGGACTTTTGAATTACTAACTTGCATTGTTGTGGTTGTTGTTGTTATGTGCCATCGAGTAGCTTGCGACTCATAGTGCCCTAAACTCTGTTCTGTCCTGTGCCAATCTCATTGTCTCCGACACACTCATCCCTATTGCCCCAGTAGCTGAATCAATCCATCTCCTGGAGGGCCTTCCCTTCCTGCGCCTGCCCTCCACCCTCCCAAGCATGATGTCCTTCTCCAAGGACTAGTCTTTCCTTACAACGTGACCAAAGCATGTCAGATGGATCCTCAGAATCCTTGCCTTTAAGGAGCAGCCTGTTATAACCCTCTCCAAGATGAATCTGTTTGTTTTCTTAGCAGTCCGTGGTACCCTCAATACTCTCTGCAACACCAAAGCTCAAAGCATCAATTTTCCTTCTATCCTCCTTAGTCACTGTCCAACTCTCTGATGCAAAGCATGTGATTGCAAAGACCATGGTCTATATCAATCAGATGCACCTTAGTCTCCAGGGATACACTGTTTCTCTTCAGTACTTTAGAGAAGTCCCTAATAGCAGACTTTCCCATCACTTTTAATTTCCTGGCTGCTGGTGCCAAGAGTGTTGATTGTGAAGCCAAGCAGACTAAAGCTGTGAACAATCTCAATCTCTTCACCATCCATCCTGATACTGCAAATTGGTCCAGTGGTAAGAATCGTTGTCTTCTTGACATTGAGCCTCAATCCATATTGAAGGCTGCAGTCTTTGACCCTCTACAGTAAGCACTTCAGGTCCTCCTCAGTTTCAGCAAGGAGGGTTGTGTCATCTGCATAACACAGATTGTTGATAGATCTTCCACCAATCCTGATGCTGCATTTCTCCTCATAGGTCCCAGCCTCCAGGATGATCTGTTCTGCATCCAGTTTGAAAAGGTATGGAGACAGGACACATACCTGGCATACGCCCTTCCCAATTTTGAACCATGCAGTGTTTCCTTGCTCTGTTCTGATGATTGCCTCTTGGTTCAAGTATACGTTTCTCATTCGCATGATCAAGCGTTCTTGGATTCCCATTCTTCCGAGGATCAACCACAGTTTGTTATGGTCCACACAGTCAAACGCCTTTGCATTATCAGTGAAGCATAGATAGACATTCCTCTGGTTCTCCCTGCTTCCAGCATACTGATTGAAAAACTGATGAAAACATACAACTCTGACTTACACCTTTACTGATTTTAAACCACAGCTTTCAAAAAACTATCCTTTTGTTCCGTTTGAAGGACTATCTCTTGGTCTATGTACAGGTTCCACATATGCACAGTTAAGCGTTCTTTGAAATGTTATATATTGTCTGTTACAATTTACACAACACAGTGTCTTGGAATTGTCCATAAAACATGTGCAAACATCTTTCTGATGTTCTCTGCATTCAGCCAATTTCTATTACCATTAGTGGTTGAATTACCTACTTAATAAAAAAGTATTCTATATTCATTTTGATAAGACATGAAAAAAAAACCCAATATAACAAAAAACCCTCAAATGGGAAGCTTATGGTGTCATCTGGGGCAACTGTGAGCTGTGTTATGGTGCTTTTAGCCTGAAACACCAATGCTTTCGTATCTGACAAGCTCTGGGATTAGTTTGGAAGTTGAATCTTGATTCACCTTGATTCATCTTGGTTCCAGAGCACAGTCTCCTGATTGGATCTCTCTCACTTGTCCCTATTTTATTTTTTCTTTTCAAGACTGTTTCTAAAATGTTATCAGAGACAAACAGAATTTTTTTAAATAGAAATAAGTGGAAAGAAATAATTAATAGAAAATACAAGTCCCTGGACTCCTTACAACTCTAAGAAAAAAATTGTTAAAAGTTGACTGAATTTCTAATGATTTAAATGTTGTCAAAATACGTATTTTAAAATTGGACTATGATTTAACAATATTTGGAGTAGTAAATATTAGAAAAAAACTAGTTAAAGCTTATAAATTAACAATGAAAAAAGGCAGGAGTATCAAAAGTAGATGGTTACAATAACCTAGTATCTACTAAGAAAATACATTATGTCAAGAAAGCAGCAGACTGCCTCAGTCATCAAGAAAAAGCTAAATAACTCTTCTCCTAAAAAGGCAAACGTGATGAATACCCCAGACAGAGAGAACCAGAAGAAATATGTTGATATGGAGTTATTTGAAAAGCTACAGAAGAAGATACAAATGATGAAAGAAACAATGGAAGTCATTGAGAGCAAATATCCCAGACAGCAATCTGGAAGAAAACATAACACTGAGGAACAATTTGAACAAATAAAGAAGAAAATGCAAAAAATGGAAAAAAGAATTGAAAGTATAAAAAAAGAGGTACAAGAACTTAAACAATCATCACAAGATGGAGAGAGTATAGCCAATACAGTACTGGAAATAACAAAAAAACAGGAAAATGCAATTCAGAATATTAAGATAGAAATGGCAGCAGTGGCGAACACTCTGATGGGACAAAAAAAGTAGAACTGAAGAGATGGAACAGAGAGTTAGTGAGCTGGAAGACAAGAGCCTCACTGGAAACATATTAGAAGAAAAAAAAAATAGAGGTAAGACTTGAAGAAACTATTAGAATCATGTGAAATGACATCAAAAGAAACATCATACATATAATTGGAATTTCTGAATATGGGAGTGATAGGGAAGTCATGGAGAAAATTGTGGAAGAAGTACTTTGTTTTTTTTTTTATTTTATTATTTTTGTGTGCATGTACCATCAAATCAGATCTGACTGGTACAGGAGGAGATTGTCCCTCCTTCCCTGGCAGAGCATCTGGTGGATTCGAACCGTGCACCTCTGGGATTGTAGTTGGTAAGAAGTACTTTGAAGAATGAGGGAATTCAAGAATCACAGGAAACACCGGGTAGACTAGACCCCAAAGGAAAACCTCAAGCCACATCGTAGTCAAATTGTCCAAATTAAAAGATAAGGATAGAATACTAAAATCAGCATGAGAAAGACAAAGAGTTACCTATAAAAGAGAAACAATTAGATTAAGTTCTGATTTCTCAGCAGAAACCATGGGAGCTGGGGGGGTGGTGCGGAATGGGATGGCATATACAGAAAGTTTAAAGAAAACAATTGTCAAGGAAGGATCTGATTGCCAGTAAAGCTCTCCATCAAATATGAAGGGGAAATTAGATTCTTAGCATAAAAGAAGGACCTTAAGGCATTTGTGAAAACAAGATCAAAATTACAAGAAATTTTAAGACATCTCATGCAGATGTCAAAGAACAGTGCATGGACCATAGTAACCAGAAACAACATGAAAAGAAACATGAGGAAATGGTAAAAGGAAAACCTGACCTAACAATAATCACACTTAATGTGAATGAACTAAATGTGGCAATCAAGAGAAATAGAGAGTAGCAGGATGGATTAAAAACAAAACCAAACCAAAAAAACTGAAACAAAACCAAAGCCCATCAATATGTTGCCTACAAGAGACACATCTAAAAAATGGAGAGAAAGACAGACTCAAAATAAAAGAATAAAAAACAAAATACCAAGCAAATGGCAACCACAAAAAAGCAGGAGTGAAAATAGAACTCTCTGATAGAATAGACTCAGAAGGAAAACCATCATAAATGATAAGGAAAGGCATTACATACTGATTAAAGGCCAAACATACTGATTAAAGGCACAATAGAAAAAAAAGAGAGAACCTTAGTAAACATTTACCCACCAAATGATAGACATACAAAATACATAAAACAATGGTTAACAAAATTGAAGAAAGAAATAGGCAGCACCACAATAGTGGTAGGAGACTTCAACACACTACTATCACCAAAGGATAACTCAACTCAAAAGTAACTTAGCAAAAATGCAGAAGATTTACACTATATAATCAAGCAACTTGACCTTGTAGATGTATGCAGAGGACGGCACCCAACTACAATTCAATTCACATTCTTCTCAAGTGTACATGGTATGTTCACCAAAATCGCTCACATATTAGGACACAAAGCAAGGGTCAACACATGAAAAAAAAATTAAATATGAAAAGTATCTTCTCAGATCACAATGCCATAAAACTAGAAATTAACCACAAGAGGGTAAAGCTTACAAAACCACCCTTGTGGATACTGGATAACTCTCTCTATGATTAGGTTATAAAAGAAAGCTTACCGAATCCTACTGGGCCTCCACAAGAAAAAGACTGATAACACAATGACAAAATGGGCAAAAGACACGGAAAGAATTTTCACAGAGGAAGATATTTGGATGGCCAAAAGACATACATGAAGAGATGCTCAAAATCACTGGCAATAAGAAAGATGCAAATTAAAACCACAATGAGATACCATCTCACTCCAGTAACAGTGGAAAAGTTTAACAGAAAAGCAAGTAATAAATATTGGAGAGGATTTGGAGAGACAGAAACCCTTACACAATGTTGGTGTAATTGCAAAATGGTACAATCACTCTGAAAGGCAATTTGGCATTTTCTCAGAAAAAGCCAAATAAAGAAATTCCATATGACCCATCTATTCCACTGTTTGGAATAAACCCCAAGAGAATGAAACCTGAGGCACAAACAGAGACTGGGACACCATGGTTCACAGCAGTGTTATTCACCATTGCAAGAACATGGAAACAGCCCAAATGTCCAACAACAGTTGAATGAATTGACAAATTATGGTACATTCACATGAGGAAATACGAAGCAGCACCCAGGAGCAATGATTTTGTAAATCACTACCTAATATGTGAGGGACTGGAGAGCATTATGCTAAGTGAACTAACTCAGTCCGATAAGGATAAATACTGTGTAGGACCATTATTGTAGAACTAGTAAGAGGCTCCAAGGGAATGGAGAGTGGGAGCAGAGGGGTGAGGATGGATGTGGTTGAGTGTTAATCACAGGGTCGCACAATTTAATGGGGGAAGGGGCTGAAGGAAATGGGTAAGCCTGGTATGAATAACAATGTATATGAAATTGTAAATAAACTAGTATTTTAAAAAAATTTGAAGGCACAAAAAAAGTAAACCAATACAAAATAAAAATTTTATTTACAAAAAGCAATACAAAACAAAGAGAAAGCTGAAGAGAAAAATAAAGCAGAGTGAGAAAAATAAAAAACAAAAAAAAAGATAGATGGAAGAAATATACAGGCCCACTATACCAAAAAGAAATGGTCAACACTAAAACAATTCACGGAATAAAATAGAATCAAGAATCAATGATCTGGAAGAAATACAACTGCACCAAAGATATTGGTGAAAATAAAGCTCCTGAAGTTCATGGGATATCAGTTCAGCTGTTTCAGCAAATAGATACAACCTAGATCTGCTGACTAGTAGTCCATGCCAAGATATTTGGAAGACCTGGCCAATGGCCTCGAAGTTGTTGTTGTTACATGCCATTGAGTTGTCTGCAATTGGTAGCAACCCTATGCACAAAAGCTCTGAACTCTGCCCTAACTTGATTCAATCTCACTATCTCTGAGATACCTAACCCCATTATCTCAGTTATCCTGTCAATCTATCTCATCTAGGTCTTCCCCCCTTTCACTGTCCCTCCACCCTTCCGAGTATGATGTTCTCTAAGGACTGGTGGTCCCGCCTGGCAACACACCCTAAGTATGTAAGGTAGAGCTTCAAAAGTTTGGCATCTAAAAAGAGACTAGGTTCTACTTCCTCCAGGACAAATTTGTTCTCTTACAATCTATGGTAAATCAAGCCTGGAAGCAGGAGCGGCATCCACTTCCGAAATGGCTTGCCTCTGGAAACTCTATGTACGAACAGTGCTCAGGCAGTTCATTCATAGGGTCGCTATGAGTCGTCTACAACTCGACGGCATCAAACGACGACGACAACAATCTATGGAATACTCAACACTCTCCTTCAGCACCACAACTCAAAGGCACTGATCCTCCCATCATCATTAGTCATTGTCTAGTTCTCTGATACACAGCAAGTAATTGCAAAGACCATGGCCTGGATCAGGAGTACCATAGCCTCTAGACTGACATTGTTGCTCTTTAACACTCTTGAGAGGTGACTGACAGCAGATTTTCTAAATGTGATTCATCTCTTGATTTCCTGCCTGCTAGTGCCAAGAGGTAATCAACAACACGACACCACCCTGCTTGCTGAAACTGAGGAGGACTTGAAGTGTTTGCTGCAGAAGGTCATGGACTGTAGTCTTCAAAATTGACTGAAGCTCAACATCAAGAAGACAAAGATTCTCATCACTGGAACAACTGGCAGCACCATGATGGATGGAGAAGAGATTGAGGTTGAGTTGTTTTTTAATGTTTGTTGTTTTTTTTTAATGTTATACTGGTTAACTTACAAAACTCATAAAGTTCATATACATTGTTTCTCACACCAGATCAATTGAGATTTTTAACAGTTACAGGTTGCTTGGCTCCACAATCAGTATTCTTGACACCAGCAGACAGAAAATCAAAAGACTAATTGCATTAGGCAACTCTGTTGTCAGGGACCTTCCCAGAGTACCCAGAAGCAACGAGGTCAGTGTAGAGACTAATGTGTACCTGACCTAGGCCATGTTCTTTACAATTATTTGTTATGCCTCAGAGAGCTGGAAGGTGACTAATGATGACAGAAGAATTGGTGCCTTTTGTTCCAGGCCCAGGTTAAAGTAGTTTTATAATTATTAATAATGAGACAGCCAGCCAGGAATGACATAGAGCAGAGAGCATGAAAGACAGGGGGCCAGCAGTTCTCCAATGAAGACCCCCATCCCAGCTCCCCTGTATTTTTATTGAAAATTATCAGGAAGTAAATCACAAAGAGGATTCAATGCAAATGAAGCTAAGCTCTTTCTATTGAAAACTTTCTGCTTGACTCAGGATGGAGGGGTTAGAAAATGCAAGAATCCTGTAAACCCTTAAGGATTGCCTTAGTGCCTCAGGGTGAACTCTAGCTTGAACCGTGCCTCCCCTTCATCCTAAAATAGCATTCCGTTTATTACAAATATTTAGTATTGGCTTCTCATAGCCTTTGAGTTGTGGTGCTGGAGAAGAGTCTTGAGCATACCATGCATATCCAAGAAAACAAACAGGTTTGTCTTGGAGAGAGTGAAACCAAGTTTCTTCTTGGAGGCTAAGATTTTGAAGCTCCGTCTCATATACTCTGTGTGTGTGGCCAAGTGGGACTGGCACTTGGAGAAAGACATCATGCTCAGAAGGGTGGAGGGACAGCACAGGAGAAGAAGATCCCAGATGGGATGGACTGATACAGTAACTAGGGCAATGGGATAAGTGTGTCAGACAGTGAGACTGGCTCAGGATAGGACAGATTTCAGAGCTGTTGTACATAGGGCCACTATGAGTCTAGATCACTTGATGGCACATAACAACAATAGAGCCAAGAGTGTTTATTGTAGAATTGAGCAAGTTGAAATTTTCAGCCATCTCAACGTCCTCTCCATCTATCACGTGGTGCTAACTGGCCCAGTGGTGAGAATCTTTGTCCTCTTGATGTTGAGCTGTGAAGAAATGATATTAATGTTTATTAGAAAGTAGGCTCCAACTGAATGTAAAAATTATGGAACAATATAATTACTAGTAAGGAAATGAACATCTTTTTGAAGATTTTTAATAAAGAGAAGGCTCAGCACATGGGTAGAGAACTTCCACAATTTCAAGCTGCAGTCATAAAATGCAGTGGAACAAGGGATATTATATGGATCTTGACTTGAAAATCAATCTTTTCTTGGCAACACTATTGCCTGTTTGTTTATGGTTCTTGTTTTCCCTAAGGGCTTAACTCAGGCAGAATTCTACTCATTCTATTCAGTTATGGCTTCATAAGACTTACCTGATTAAATCTTCAAAGACCTCCTTTCAAAAAACAAAAAATGCTATGTTCACAGGTATCAGGTATTTGTACTTCATTGTGTATTCTGGACAAGCTTTATCCCATAATAAGAGTTAATAGGACCTGTCACATTATCATATTAGGATAATATGATTAAAATTTTTAGCACATAACAAAGGAAGGTACCGAAGAAGAGCCAATGCCTTTGAATTGTGGTGTTGGTAAAGAATATAAAATATATCATGAATTGCCAAAAGTACCAACTAATTTATCTGCAAAGAAGTGCAATCGGGTGCTCTTTGGAGGCAAGGATGACATTTCTTCTTACATATTTTGAGCATATTATCAGGAAGGCCTGGTTCTTGGTGGGGGGGGGGAAGGCCATTATATTGGGAAAGGTTGGCAAATGAATGGAAAGCCCTCAGTGAGAGTGATTGCAACTGTGAGCTTGAGCACAGTGAAGATTATGATGAGGGTAGAGGATAAAGCAAGATTCAGATCTGTTGCTCAAGACAAAGCTCTTGTGGCCTAAGGGTAAGAAGCCACACTTCAAAGATACATGGTTGAATCTACCAGCTTACTTCAAGTTGTAGTTGACTTTATGGCAATATACCACGGACTGCCAAGAAGACAAACAGATTCATCCTGGAGAGGGTTAAACCAGGATGCTCCTTGGAGGCAAGGATTCTGAGGCTCCGTCTGACATACTTTGGACATGTTGTGAGGAGAGACCGGTCCTTGGAGAGGGACATCATGCTTGGGAGGGTGGAGGGACAGCACAGGAGGGGAAGACCCTCTATGAGGTGGATTGATTCAGTGACTGGGATAATTGGGATGGGAGTGTTAGAGACAGTGTGATTGGCACAGGACAGAGCAGAGTTTAGTGCTGTTGTACATAGGATCGCTAAGAGTTGGAAGCGATTCTACGGCACATAACAACAACAAGATATAAACATATTGTAGACAAATATGTTCTATAAGGCATTTACATCTGTTTTGTTCTCTGATCTACCACCAGGTAAGAAAATCATGGACATAATGGGCATACAAAAATTTGTTTATAACCACATCAAAATGAAAAATGTAATTACACTAAGCAAGCTTATAAAAATGAATGAAATTCTTCTTTTTAAATGATGTAAAATATGGATAATAACTTAAAATTTTTACCAGAAAAATTGTGTTCTGAAAGTATTATTTCCAAGGTTCTTGGGAATAATACAATGGTGTAAGGTTTTGAGTATCAGTAAATATTTTCTGTATATCCGGCCTATGGGAGAGAGAGTTTTAAATTATGAAGTCAGGGGGAAAATAATAAAAAAGCCTTTTGTAAATGTTAGGAATAGCATAGAAAAGAAAGTAAAACCATGCCACTGCGAAATACATAGATGTTTATTTTTTCCTTGTGGGTTTTTTCCCCCCATACATACCAAATAGAAACATTTGTACACATTCTCATAGTTGGAATTATATGTAGATGTATCTTTTTAATTGTGATTGTTATCATATGCTGTTGATAACATTTTATAATTAATACTTTTTATAAAATTTACATTGCTTCATAATCTATAGACTATGCATTCAACATTCATAAAAAATAAAGCCGACATAATGAGCCCTGGCTAGGTGCTATAAAGTGCAATTGTTTTAAAAATAAAACATGCGTATCTCATGGTGACATCATGCTACATTTGGCCCTGTAGCACTTCCAGGAATGGAAGAGAACTACAACAAGAAAGTCAATAAGAATAGCATTGGAGGATCTGGGCTTGAGAGGAAAAGAAATAACTTACGAAGGAGACCGACAGAGAAATTCAGAAAAATCAATGCTTAATGACCTATCAGCCGACTCATAGTAACTTTGGCAAAAGGGAGTTCTATCCATTATTGAGGAATAGATGTAATGTTGTGTCTATGTGAGTACTGGCATCTTTCTCTAGCAATACACTTAAGCAATTTTGAGAAATGGAATTTTTTTACTGAATATTTGACCTATAAAACATGCTATCTAACATTTACCAAATGCTTACTGTGTGTTAGCATTTGTTATATGCCTCCCCTTCGCCTTACTAACTTGGTTCGTTCCAATAAAGAATTTCCATTGTTATTCTAATTTCACAGATACAAGAAAGAAAATACATAGAAGCTATCTAAAGTTTCCTAGGCAAAAAAACAAAAACAAAACCAAAATTCCCCCAAAAACCCAACCCCAAAACAAAAACAAACCTCCAACACCAAAAACCAAAACAAAAAAAATAAAAAACCTATTAAGAATCAAATCTAGGAACTCTTGGTACTGAATAATACTATACAGATTTAAAGGGGTGGGGGGTGAGTTTCCACTGATATTCTATTGTTTTATTTGTTTGTTTTTATTTTAATGAAAGTTTAATTATATTTTTTCTAACTTAGTAATACCTATTTGGGTTTCCTTCTCTAAAAGTCAACACTTCTGTCATGTCAATTTGTCAGGAAGTACCATATAAACAAGAGAGGACAAATGAGAAACCTTCAAGCTTGTAAACCTTAAAGTGATGTGATTGATGAATTGACACAGTCACTATAACAATGGGCTTACTTATATCAGAGATGGTAAGGAAGGCACAGAATAGGACAGGTTTCAGATCCATTGTTCACAGACTTCCTATGATTTGTAATCAACGTGATAGCATTTAACAGCAAGAAGACTTAGGACACAGTTATTTTTTTCTCTCTTGGAATTTCTAGAAACTCTGAAAATGTTCACTCTTTGTTAACAATGGAAGACGCTGTGGTGAACTATTTTATCCTCTCTCTTAAAGACTTGTAAAGAGCTACATTGGTTGTAGCTAACTTTCCTTTCTCAACTCACATTCACAACTTACTGTACTGAGGTTTTCTTGTCATTGCTTGAGTTCTATTTGAACAATTCCTTTCCAATTGTATTGAACACCGTTGTTGTTGTTATGTACCATCAAGTAGCCTGTGACTCATAGCAACCCTGTGTACAACAGCCCTACTCCCTGCTATATCCTGTGCCAACCTCACTGTCTCTGATGTACCTACCCTCAATACCCCAGTAACTGAATTAATCCATCTTATAGAAGGTCTTCCTCTCTTGCACTGTCCCTACACTCTCTCAAGCATTACACCCTTCTCCAAGGACTGGTCTCTCCTTGCAACATGTCCGAAGTATGTCAGACAAAGCTTCAGAATCCTTTCCTCCAAGGAGCAGCTGGTTTAACCCTCTCCAGGCTGAACCTGTTTGTTTTCTTAGCAGTTCATGGTATATTCAATACTTTTCTCCCGCACCACAGCTCAAAGACATCAATTCTTCTTCTGCCCTCTCTAGTCATTGTCCAGCTCTCTGATGCATAGCCAGTGATTGCAAAGACCATGGCCTGTATCAGGTGTAACTTAGCCTTCAGAGTGACACCATTGCTATTCACTACTTTGGAGATGTCCCTAACAGCTGACTTTCCCATTGCAGTATGTCTTTTAGTTTCCTGGCTGCTGGTGCCAAGAGTGTTGACATGGAGCCAAACAAACTAAAGCTGTGAACAATCTCAATCTTTTCACCATCCATCCTGATGCTGCCAATTGACCCAGTGGTGAGAATCTTTGTCTTCTTGATACTGACCCTCAATCGATATTGAAGGCTGCAGTCCTTGATCTTCTGCAGCAAGTGCTTCAGGTCTTCCTCAGTTTCAGTAAGTAGGGCTGTGTCATCTGCATAAAGTAGATTGTTGATGAATCTTCCTCCAGTTCTAATGCCACACACTTCTCCTCATAGAGCCCAGCCTCCTGGATAATCTGTTCTGCATATAGTTTGAAAAGGTATGGAAATAGGACACATCCCTAGCATACACCTTTCCCAATTTTGAAGCATGATGTGTTTCCTTGTTCTGTTCTGATGACTGCCTCTTGGTCCCAGTATAGGTTTCACATTAGCACCATCAAGTGTTCTGGGATTCCCATTCTTCTCAAGGTCAGCCACAGTTTGCTGTGATCCACATAGTCAAATGCCTTTGCAAACAGAATTATGCCCACCTAAGGTCATAATAAAGAAGGATAATAAAGAAAAAACCTAAATGGATATCAGAAGAAATTGAATACTTAGAGTGTTGGGAACCAAAACAAAAAGAGGGTGTACCAAAGTAAAAGAGCTAAACAAAAGATTTCAAGAGGCATGTCAAGAAGATAAAACAAATATGATGATATGTGCAAAGAGCTGGAGTCAGAGAATAAAAGGGACGAACTTTCTTGGCATTTCTCAAAGACAAAAGAACTGAAAAACAAATTCAAGCATCCAGTTAAAATACTGAGAGGTGTTATAGGCACAATTTTGAATAGTCCAGGAAGCAAGAAAAAGCCAGAAAGAATACCTAGGATCATTGTACCAAAATTAATTGACATTGAAAAACGTCAGGAAGTATCATATAAACAAGAACCAATAGTGAGGAAGAAGAAGTTCAAGCTGCACTGAAGGCATTGGCAGAAAAATAAGGCCCCAGGAATTGATGTATTACCAATTGACATGTTTCAACTAACAGATGCAGCCCTGGATGTGTTCACCAGTTTATGTCAGTAAGTTTGGAGGGCAGTTACTGGGTGACTGACTGGAAGAGACCCATATTTGTTCCCATTGCCAAGAAAGGTGAGCCAACAGAATGTGGGAATTATTCAACATGTAATTAATACCTCTTGCAAACAAAATACTGTTGAATATAATTTAAAAATGGTGAGAACAGTGCATTGTTATAAACCTACTACAAACTTTAGTTGGGTTTAGAATGACCATGACACCAGAGATATCACTGAGGATGTCAAATGGGTGCTGGCTGAAAGCAGAGAATATTAGAAGAATATCTATTTGTACTTTATTGACTATGCAAATAAATTTGACTGTGAGAATAATAATACATTATGGCTAACTTTGAGAAGAATGGAAATCCCAGAGCAGTTAACTGTGCTCATATGGAATTTATACTTAAACCAAGAACTGTTGTCAAAATGGAGCAAGGGAAGACTATGGTTTAAAGTCAGAAAGCATGCACATCAAGGTTATATTCTTTCTCCATATTTAATCAATCTATATGAATAGTTACCAGAGTTGGATTCTATGAAGAAAGTATTGGAGGAAGCCTCATCAACAATTCATATTATACAGGTGACACAACTTTGCTTGCTGAAAATGAAAAAGATATGAAATACTTGCTATAGAAGACCTAGGACTATAGCCTTCATTATGGATTACATCTTTACATCAAGAAAACAAAAATCTTCACCACAGACCAACAGTCAACATTATAAGAGATGAAGAAAGGATTAAAGCTGCAATGATTGCCTCTTCCTTGGATCAACAATAAATACCATTGGTACCAGCAATCAAGAGATCAGGAGATGGATTGCATTGGACAAGTTTTCTGTCAAGGACTTCTCCATAATACTGGAAAGCAATGATGTCAATTTGAAGACTAAGGGCACCTGATTCCGGCCATAGTCTTTTCTATAACTTGCTATCCATTAGAGAGCTAGACAATGAACTATGAGTTGGTTTTTGACCCCACAGAACTCAACAACATTAACAACAAAGATTCCAATATTCTATAATTCTCAGAACCTATGAATGTTGTGTTGTTGTTGTTATGTGCCGTCAAGTTGCTTGCGACTCATAGCGACCCTATGTACAACAGCCCTAAACTCTGCTCTGTCCTGTGCCAACCTCATTGTCTCTGACACTCCCATCCAGATTACCCCAGTCACTGAATCAATCCACCTCATAGAGGGCCTTCCTCTCCTGCGCTGTCTCTCCACCCTCCCAAGCATAATGTCCTTCTCTAAGGACCTCTCCCTGCTTACAGCATGTCCAAAGTATGTTAGATGGAGCCTCAGAATCCTTGCCTCCAAGGAGCCACCCGGTTTAACCCTTTCCAGGACAAATCTGTTTGTTTTCCTAGCAGTCCATGGTATTCTCAGTACTCTTCTCCAGCACCACAGCTCAAAGGCATCAATTCTCCTTCTATCCTCCTTGGTCATTGTCCAACTCTCTGATGCATAACAGGTGATTGCGAAGACCATGGCCTGTATCAGACGTACCTTAGTCTCCAGAGAGACACCATTGCTCTTCAGCACTTTGGAGAGGTCCCTAACAGCAGACTTTCCCATGGCCATGCGCCTTTTAATTTCCTGGCTGCCGGTGCCAAGAATATGCTACAGTACATATGAATATATATGAATATGTTACAATATATAGTAAAAGAATTGAAGAGGTGTTTAAACCAAGGTTTTGAGTTATTATCAAAGTAGATCCAAAATTTAAAAAGTGTTGTTGTTATTTGTCATGAAGTCAACTACTACTCATAGCAGCCCAGTGAACAAAAGATAAGAACCTATCCCATGTCGTCCCCATGATTTCTGCCGTGTTTGAGCCCAGCGGTACAGTCACTGTGTCAATCTTGTTTTCTCTTTTTCTCTGATCCTCCGCTTTTCTTAATCTGATGTCTTTTTCCAAAGACAGGTCACTCCTGACATGTGCAGAATATATGAGATGAAGTTTTATTATTCTTACCTCTAAGGAGTGTCCTAGTTGTCCTTCCTCCAAGACAGACTTGTGTATTTTGTTTGTTTTTATGGGATTTTCTTTTTGATATTTTTACTTTTTATTGAGATTTTAATAAAAGTTAACAGAAAACTTGGATTTCCATTCATTCATTGTTGCACATTTTCCTCCCTAACCCATCGAATTTGTTTTTCCCTTAAAAAATTTTTTTCATTGTTGCACAATTTCCTCCTCTTACCACAGTTCATTTTACTATTTACCTTATATTCTGGACTCCTGTTATGAAAATAATACCTAATCATATATCCTTTTTAAACAGTTCTTCCCCTCATATGTTTCAGTGTGGTGTGTATTACTTATCCCCTCTTTTCTTAGTTTCCCCCTAATGTCCATGCCAGTCCTGTTTTATAACAGTGGCATTATGCAGTATTTGTCCATTTATGAATGATATATTTCACTCAGTATAATGTCCTCAAGGTTCACCCATTTTGTATAGTATTATGTGAACTCCTTGTTTTGCAGTGCTGTATAGTATTACATTGTGTGAATATACCACAGCTTTTTTCTCCATTCATTTGTTGATGGGCACTTGGGTTGTTTCCATCTCTTTGCTACTGTGAACAACATAGCAGTAAAGATAGGTGTGAATATAGGGCAGCAGTTCTGGTTTCTTTAGGGTATATTTCTTGTTGTGCAATTGTTGGGTCAAACCATATTTCTATTTCCAGCTATTTGAAAAAGTGCCATACTGCTTTCAATAGTGATATCACCATTTTACATTCCCACCAACAACAAATACACAGTACAATTTCTCCACAACTACTCCAGCATTTGTTTGCTACTTTGTTGAACTTTGCTATTGTTACTGGGGTGAGATGATAACTCTCATAGTTGTTTTGATTTGCATCTCTCTTAGAGCTAGAGATTTTGAACATTCCTTCATGTGCTTGTTTGCCATCTGAATGTCTTCTTTGATGAAATTTCTGTTCATATCCTGTGTCCATTTTATGACTGGATTATTTACCTTTATCTTGTTGAGTTGCTGGAGTATTCTATAAATTCTAGATATGAGTCCCTTATCAGACATGCCATTACCAAATATTTTTTCCATCCTGTAGCTTTCCTTTTTACTTTGTTGGAGAAGTTTTTGGATGTACATAGGGATTTAATTCTTAGAAAGTCCCATTCATCTATTTTATTCTCTCTTTTGATGGTCCATGGGATATTAAATACTCTTTTCCAACACTACCATTCAAAGACATAAATTCATTAAAATTTTTAAAAAGTTTTATTTGATTGAACATTTACAAAAAATATTACTTTTTCACTCAAGCATTCATACTGTTATTTTACAATATTAATTAAAATACCCCAATATAATAATACTTTCCCCACATTTTGCCTGTAATGCTCATTGCTATTCATTCTTCTATCCTACCCCTCCTCCCTTCAGGAATTTATTGTTAGCAAGTACTGCTCTTTTGAATTTATAAGGTCGAATGTCATTATAGTTTTTGAAAAGCACTGAAGACTTTTCTAGGTATCTTCTATCAGTAAGATTGAAACTGTTGGTTTTCCTCTTGATCAGATCCACAATCAACAACATTGGTATCAGCAGGCGGGAGATGAGACCTGCATTGTTATGGCCAAATCTGCTGTCAGTAACTTGGACTTCCAAAATACTGACAAACAATGATGTCAGTTTGTGGACTAAAGTGCACCTGATTCATTCTGTTGTCTTTTGTTACTTGCTATGAATCTGACAGAAGAAGAATTAATGCCTTTGAATTGGGGTTTTGGAAAAGAGTATATCCAATGAATATACCATGGTTTGCCAAAAGAACAAACAGATTATTCCAGAGAAAAATACAATCCGGGTGCTCCGCAGAGGTGAAGATGGTTAAGCTTCATTTCTCATACTTTGGATATGTTGCTAGGAGAGACTGTATCTTGGAAAAGGACATGATGCTTGGAAAAACGAAAAGTCAGTGAAAGAGAGGAAAACCTTTATTAAGGTGGCTTAATATGGTGACTGTTACAATGGGATTAAGTATATCACAGATGATAATGATGGCACAGGATAGGATTCAGGTCGATTGTTACCAGGGTCGCTGTGAGTTGTAATTCACTTGATGACAACTGACAACAACAAGATTTTATTATATATATCTCTATCTCTATCTCTATCTCTCTATCTCTATCTCCATATCTCTATATATCTATATCTGTATATCTATATCTATATCTATCTATCTATCTATCTATCTATCTATCTATCTAAATATATAAATTCTGCCCTAGATGTGCTCTACAAGTTGTGCCAAGAAATCTTGAGGCCAACTACTTGGCCAATTGACTTGAAGAGATCTATATTTTTTCCAAAAAATGGTGACCGAAAAGAGTGTGGAAATCATCACACAATATCACTGATATCACATACTAGCAAAAACCTGCTGAAGATTATCCAAAAATGACAGGAACAGTACATTGACAAAGAACTACCAGAAATACAAGCTGGGTTTAGAAAAGTTTGTGGCATTGGAGACATTATTGCCAATGTCAGATGGATCTTGGCAGAAAATAGAGAGTACCAGAAGCATGTCTATCTGTGTCTCATTGACTATGCAAAGGCATTTGACTGTGTTGATCGTAACAAATTGTGGATTACCTTTAGGAAAATGGGAATCCTGGAACACTTGTGCTTATGCAAAACCTATACTTAGACCAAGAAGCAATCCTCACAACAGAGCAAGGAAACACTGCTTAGTTCAAAACCAGGAAAGGAATGTGTCAGGGATGCATCCTATCCCCATACCTTTTCAGTCTCTATGCAGAATGGATCATTTGAGAAGCAGGGCTTTATGAGGAAGAGTATGGCATCAAGATTGGAGGAAGACTCATTAACAACCTACGATATGAAGATGACACAACTTACGATACGAAGATGACACAACCTTGCCTGCTGAAACTGAAGAGAACCTGAAGCACTTGCTACAGAAGATCAAAGACCGCAGTCTTCAAAATGGATTGAAGTTTAACATCAAGAAGACAAAAATTTTCACCATTGGCCAATTGGAAGCACCATGATAGATGGAGAATAAATTGAGGTTGCTAGCAATTATAGCTTGTTTGGCTCCACAATCAACACTCTTAACACCAGCAGTCAGGAAATCAAAAGACAAACTGTATTGGGAAAATATCTTGTCATGGACCTCTCCAGTGTGTTGAAAATCAACGATGTCAGTCTAGAAACAAAGGTGTGCCTAGTCCAGGCCATAATCTTTTCAATTACTGGCTATACTTCAGAGAGCTGGACAATAAATGAGGATAACAGAAGAAGAATAGATGCCTTTGAATGGTGGTGTTGGAGAAAAGTCTTGAACATATCATGGACTGTCAAGAAACCAAATAGGTCTGTTTTGGAGAGAGTGAAACCAAGTCTCTCTTTGGAGGCTAGGATTTTGAAGGTCTGCCTCACATACTTTAGGCACATGGCCAGGAGATACTGGTCCTTGGAGAAGGACAGCAATGCTTGGAAGGATGGAAGGACAGTGCAGGAGAGGAAGACTGTGGATGAGATGGATATATACAGTATCTGGGGCAGGGGTTGGTGTGTCATAATTAGTGAGACTAGCTCAGGACAGGGAAGGGTTCAGAGCTGCTACATACAGGGATGCTATACATTGTAGATGACTCAATGGCACATAAAACCAAAAACATACTATATTGGTTATTTCTTGTGTAAGCCTCTTGTTTAGAGTCAACAAGACCTCCTTGAGGGACTTTGTATTTAAAAGTCAGTTGGTATTATATTTTGGAGGAACATTCTTCTAAGTGGTACAGCACTCTTCTGTCAATATGCTGTGCTGAGGTAACTTGGGTTTGCTGTGATGCTTAACCTTATGCCATTGGGATGTCAAGTGCCATAATGGTTACCCATAGTTGGACAGTATTTGGTGGAGCTCCCAGTTTAAGACAGGTTTGGAAGCAGGAGTGACATCCATTCCCTAAACCACATGTCTCTGGAAACTCTATGAACTTGGATAAATGACAATAGTTATAGAAAGGCTTCAGGCCTTCTGTTCACAGTGTCGCTGTAAGTTGTGCTCAACTCCACAACAATCAACAACAATAATAACATTGGTTTGCTTACAAAGTTCATATACATTGTGTTTCATATTATTCTTCATTCACATTGGTGTTTCATACAATCATTCCCATGCATTATGTTTTATAAAATCACCATTGGACTATACTCATTACCCTGTCTTTTCAGGTCCCCACTGGATCCTTCTTGTTTGCCCCTCTCCCTCCACTCACCAATGTGTGCAACTCTGGGATTTTGCCCCATTCATCCTCACCCATCTGCTCCCATCCCTTCCTTCCTTGGTGCCTATACATGTTTTACTAGTTATCCTTCTATTCTTTTTTTTTAAATTTATTTTATTTCATTATTTTTTTGTGTGTACCGTCAATTCAGATCTGACTGTACAGGAGGAGATTGTTCCTCCTTCTCCAGCAGAGCATCTGGTGGATTTGAACCATACACCTCTGAGACTGTAGTTGCAGCTTCTTGCCACTAGGCCACCAGAGCTCGCCATATTCTTACAGCAACAGCCTTATGCAGTATTTGTCCTTATGAGACTAAGTTCATTCACATAGTGTTCTCTAGTATCTCCCAAGTTTTATTTTTCGAAATCATTACCCCTAAATGCTGCATAATGTTCTATTTTGTGACTGTGCCACAATTTCTCAATCCATTCTATTGTGATTGGACATCTGGGCTCTTTCTTTGTGCAGTGGTAAATAGTGCTACTGTGAATATTTATGTACAAATCTCTTCCCCCATCCCCCTCAGTTCTAATTTCATGGAATAGCTTTTTCATAGAGAGTTTCTATGTTAAATTGAGGAAACATCTAACACCCTTTTGAGTGGTTGTACCATTTTACAACCCCTCCAACAGTGTGTGAGTTTCCCCCTCTTCACCTCCTCTTCAACATACATTGCTTGCTTTCCTGCTAAACATTGCCATTGCTACTGGGATGAGATGATATAATTTTGTGGTTTTAATTTGCATCTCTCTTATTGTCATTGATTTTAAGTATTTTTTTTTCCATGTGTCTATTGGACATCTGAATGTTTTTCTCTGTGAAAAGTCTTTCCATGTCTCTTGCCCATTTTGTAACTGTGTTATACCAGTCTTTTTCTTCTTGAGATCTAGTAGTATTCTGTAAACCTTTGCTATGAGACCCTTGTCTGAGATGGTATTGCCAAATGTTTTTTTCCAAGTCAGTAGGTTTTCTTTTCTCCCTATTGGAAGAGCATTTTGATGAGTACAGAGATTTAATCTTTTGAAAGTCTCATTCATCAATTTTATCCTCTACAGAATGCACACGGATATATTTGTTTCTTTTATATTTCTGTGACAATTCTTTCTCCAGTGACTGAATGTGCTATTCTACTTTGGACCCTAAATAATTAACACTTTTCCAGATTGTCGTCCTCAATCCACTGCTTTACTCACACTGACATTTCTTCTTTATAACTTGTCATTTAAAAAGAATTTATTTATCACTTTGAACTAATAACTTACCATCTTTACTTTCCAGAGCTTAGCTTGTGTGCATTTTTATCTACTTATGTGAGCATCCAATGAGTGTTGGATAGTCACATTTTCCTTAACATGTGTCATCTATTCCCCTAAAACCACATTCTAGTCCTCTGTGTACTCTATCTCATTTAACAGTACTATTTTCCATCCATAACTAGTTAGAAGATTATCATATCCCCCCCCAATCCCTATATGGGAGTGCCTTCCAAGTCTTTAGTATTTTGGCTACTAAATGCTACTTAAGTCTTAAATTAACACTAATACATTGGCTTCCAAATGACAGAACTCAGCTTCAGTTTTTCATAGGCAAATGAGAAACTATACAACTTGTAGAAATAGAACTGAGGAAATTATAAACTTAATGCCACTGGATATCTCTCTAATTTTTCCTCACTTTTATGATATAGGATAACACGTGATCTCAGCTACTTTCTGTGTGTTGCTGGTAATTTTTGGCTCATTGTTTTTTTACAGAGAGTAAAGGATCACTTCTTTCCTATGAAAAATTTGTGGTTTTTGTTGTTGTTTTTGTTTTTTATTGACTTGTCTTGTGTTTTCAGGTTATGTCTTCACTATGTGGCTCAGTTGAAGTAATGAGGGTTGTCAAAACTAAGTTATTTGATACATAGTGTAGGTGAAGTTTGAATTATACTAACCATAGTGGCAGAAAGACATCCATCCTCCAAATGAAAAACTTTAGCCTACCATGAGAAGTCAAGAAAGGAGCGCTGTTCAGGCAAAATAATAAATGTCCATTATAAATCTTTCTTTCCTCTTGTAATGCTTTTCTATTCTTCCATGTTGCTACTACAGTCCTATTTTTTATCTCCCAATTAATTTTTGTTCAAATTAGTTTTCAACACACACATTTACACGCGGGTGCTGCTGTATTAGACTGTCAAGTCAGAACAGACTCATAGCTGACCATGCAGCAGGTTTTCACAGGTAGCAAATCACACAGGAGGAGATTGCCAGTCTTTCAGTCTTTCTCCTTAGGAAGAGCTGGTGAATTAGAAACATATGCCTTTGGATTGGCAGTGCAACTCCTTAGTGTTAAATCACTAGAGCATTCGCTCTGTCTCTGTCTCTCTCTGTATCTCTCTGTCTCTCTCTCTCTCTCTCTGTCTCTCTCTCTCTTTATACACACACACACACACACACACACACACACACACACACACACACACAGTCAAAAACCCAAAAGGCATGGTGGATTGGAAAAAGCTGTCATACTGTCAAGAACTTCTCAAAAGTCTGGAAGAACAAAAATGTTATTTTAAAGACCAAGCTGTACCTAATCTAAGCCACAGGGATTTTAATTTCTTCCTATGCATCTGAAAGTTGGACAATGAATAAAGAATATTGATGAGGAATCAGTGCCTTTGCATTGTGTTGTTCAAGAAGATTACAGAATATTTCATGGGTTGCCAAAACAAAAAACCCCGAAGCTTTCTTGAAGGAAGTGCCACCAGAGGTAAGGCTGGTGAAACGTCATCCCACTTTGAGCATATCAGTGGGAGCCAGTCCTTGGAAAAAGACTTCACACTGGGAAAGGTGGGGAGTTAGAGAAAGAGTGAAAGATCCTCAACAAGATGGAATGACACAATTGCTGTCTCAGTGTGCGTGATCGTGACTGAGACTGTGAGGAACGAGTAGGACAGGGCATCATTCAGATCTTCCGTTCATAGGGTTACTATGAGTTGTAGTCATTTCAATGGCACCTAACAACAACAACACATGCAATTATTGCAATTTATATAAAACTCTTCAGAGATTCAAGCAGTCCCATTCATCACCAGATGATGGTCTTACCTTCTTCTCATAGCTTCCATTAGTCCTAGATCTCTGGCAATCCAACTCCATGTCTTTTCCCTTTTAGTCCTGTATATTGTTCTTTAGTAAGCAGAGTGATCACTCCCTTTACCTCTGCTTCTCTGACTAAACCATCTCTCCTTCTGTCTGGTGTGCCTGATTCCAATATCCTCAGCCTAATTACTTATTGTTGTTGTCAAGTTGACTCTGATTCACTGTTGGCCTCATATGTGACAGAACAAAATGTTCATACTCCTTAAGAATATTTGAGTGGATTGTTGTGTCAATTCATTACATTGAGGGTTTCTTTCATTATCACTGGCCCTCTATTTACCACTCATGATATCCTGATTTAGTAATTAATCCTTTCTGATGATGGATTCAAGGCAAATGAATCCAAGTCTCTCTATGCTCACTTTTTTTTTTTAATTTCCATTCATTCATTGTTGCACAATTTCCTCCTTGTCCCCTCCTCCCAAGTCAGCTTTTTTCTTTGGAAAAAAAAGTTATTTCGTTGTTGTATTTAGTCTAAGACATGTTTAGATTAATATAAATCATCACTTAATCATCACTCTTTGGTTCTTGTTGTTAAGTGCTGTTGAATCAACTGCGACTCATAGTGACCCTATGAACAATAGCTTTGAAACTTCCTTTGTTTGTGTTGCTGTTGTGTACTATAAAAAAACAGAATCGACCCATACCTGACCCTCTGGCAGGTTTTCAGAGGCAGTTACTTGCCCAGGAGGAGATTTCCCAACCTTCTCCCATGGAGCAGCTGGTGGCCTCGAACCGTGTGCCTTCGGTATTGCAACACAGCTTCTTGCCACCAGATCACCACAATTTCTAAACTCTGCCATATCTTGAGTCAATCCCACTGCCTCGGACATGCCTATTCTCCTTACCACAGTCACTGTGTCAATCTATCTCACCTAGTGTCTTCTTCTCCTGCGCTGACTCTCCGCCCTTCCAAGCATGATGTCCTTCTCTAAGGACTGGACCTTCCTGGCAACATGCCCAAAGTATGTGAGACATAGCCACTGCTAAATTATGTTGGCATACTACATACTAAAACATTGTTTTGTGATTGACATGCAGTCTAGAGAGATTATGAGATAGTTTGCCATCTGATAATACTACAGACCCCAGTCAGTATTATGAGTCAAAACTTCTTTTTTTAATTTTATTATTATTATTAATTTTAATGATAATTTACGGTGACTTTGGATTTCCATCCCTTCATTGTTGCACTTTTCTCCCTGCCCACCCCACCACATCAGTTCACTTTTCTCTTTGAAAAGTAAAAGAAAAATTCTTTCATTGTTATACACGAAGCTGTATAGTGGAGTCAAAACTTCTAACATAACATTCGTGATTCCACTTTCACATTTTCATAAATGACACTTACTTACTTGAAAGCATGCTTCCATTGTGTTTCTCTTCATTGCATCTATTATATTTGAGGTTCAGTTTAAAATTTATTTATTTCTATAAATAAAGGTTCCCAAAATTTATGTACTGGTCTCTAGTTAGTTAGTACAGGTGATTTAGTCCAGAGGGAGTTGCATAGCTAATCCAAAGACTGTCATTCAAATCTATTACCTGCTGCTTTGGAGAAAGATGAGCAATTTCCTACCTTGCAATTTATATCCTTGGAAACCCAATAGAGAGTCAAATTTGAGCCAGGTCAGACTTTACAACAACGAGAGTTTGGGTTTGCCACCAGAATATATTAGATGAGGTAGGTCTTATTATTATTCTATACCATACACTATCATTATCATATCATATTATTACTTACACAATTCTGTATGTGTAAAAGGTACTAGACATTTTATTAGTTTAAATTCTGGAATTATTTTAAAAGAAATCTTTATATCAGTTTTTTGTTTGTGTCTACATTTAGGAAAACTGAACAATTTTATGCACTTTGTATTATGAGGTAGATCTGACATTGTTCTGTTTCTTTATGAAACATTTGCTTTGTCTCCTTGACTGTCTTGTTCACTCATTAAACAGTTATTTACTGAGTTCCTTCCTATAGTGTCTCTGTATTCTCAACTCTGCTGGTGAGATGATTTACCTCTGTTTATATTAATTCTGGTGCTGCTTTTATCCCACAGAAAAGACTTCTGAATTTCAAAGCTTTATATCCATTTGACTGATCAAACTCTATAGTTATCTGTACCTTCTACTTCTCATTTAAAATATTAGAAAATTACTTCCTATATTCTTCCTTAACTTCCTCTTTTCAGTTCAGTAAATGACGCCACTGCACATGGAATGTGCAAGTCAAAACCCAGGGAGTCATTCTTTTTTCTTTCTCCTCTCACTTCCTGTCAATCACCAAGTCACATGACTCATGTTCTTCCTGTAATCCATTCATTTATTTCTTTCCCCATTACCATTGCCGTAGCCCAAGACACCATTACCTTTTCCTACAATACTCTAATTCACTTGTCAATAGCTTCTGGCATCTACTTTCCCATTATAAATCTATTATTCACTCTGTGGACCCAGTGATTCTCTATAAAAGCATTGATCTGATCATGTTACTTTCATGCTTAAAGCTCTAAAGGATTTTCTATTACTTTAAGGACAGTATCTAAAATACTTAAATTGTATTTTCAAGGTCTTGGCTTTCTCTCCAAGCTCATCATTATCTCTCTTCTTCTGGATCCACCATTAGATATCAAGTGTGGAAACTATTTTTCCCCTTTAAAGAATTATTTTTCCTTGTTTAGGACCTATGCATAACACTTTTTGTCTTAGTTATCTAGTGCTGCAACAGTAGAGATACCTACCACAAGTGGACAGTTTTAAACAAAAAGCAATGCATTTTTTTTACTGTTTTAGAGGTTAGAAATTCAAATTCAAGATGCCGTTGCTAGGATCAGATCCTCTCTATATGTTAGTTCCTGAGGAAAAGTCCTTGATTCCATCAGTTTATCTATGTGAAAATGTTTCCTGGAAACTCGAGAATGTCTTGGCCTTCCCTGGTATCAAGGAACCTTACTGCACAGGATCTGGGTCCAAAAAAGATACATTCTACTTCTGGGGAGTGTTTCTTGGTATTCCTAGGAAGGCTTGATTCCTTGCCTTTTATTCTAGTGAGATAAAAGATATCTAATTGATAAAAGATATCTAAGATACTTTCACTCTGTGCTCTACTTCTAATATTATATTCCTCTACTGTTCATAGGGTTTTCAGAGGCCTGTTATTTCAGTAATGGATGTCCAATCCTATTTCTAGTCTTTCTTAATCTGGGCGGCCTGCTGAAATGTTGCTGATACAATCTTGTTTACTGAAAGTGAAGAGGACTTGAAATGCCTGCTACAGAAGATCAAAGAGTCTTCAATATGAGTTGCATTTAAACATCAAGAAGACAAAACCCCTCACCAATGAATTAATAAGCAACATCATGATCGATTGAGAAATGATTGAAGTTGTCAATAATTTCATCTTGCTTACATTCTCAATCAAAACCCAGGTACAAGCAGTCAGGCGATCAGAAGATGTATTGCATTGGGCAACTTTGCTCATTGACCTCTCCAAATTACTCAGAATCAATGGTGTCAATTTGAAGACTAAGATATACCTCATTCAAGCCATGGTCTTTTCAATAACTTGCTATGCTTCTGAGAGCTGTACAGTGAATAAGGATGGCAGAAGAATAATCGATGGATTTGAGTTGTGGTGTTCGAGAAAAGTAGTAACTATGCACAGACTATAAAAGAACAAATAGACATGTCTTGGAAAAAGTGCGACTAGAGTGCTTCTTGGAGGCAATGATGACAAAGCTTCGTCTCGCATGTGTTGGGCATGTTGCTAGGAAAGTTTATTCCTTGGAAAGGAATATCAGGTTTAAAAAAGATGAAGGGGCAGCAAAAAAGAAAAAGACCTTTGACAAGATTGCTTGACGTAGTGACTGCAGTAATGGGTGTGTCAGAGATGGCACAGATGACTCAGGAGAGGGTAGGATTGTTCATAGGGTCACAATGAGTCATACCTGACTTAGTATCACCTAAGAACATAACAACTACATACTATGAGAGCTACCCTTCAATCTAACTAAGGCTGTGATGGGGTTATGGAGAGTTACATTTCATCCTTAATCCTCTTACAACTATTTAGTTTTTCAGATCATGGATATCATTACATAGATTTCATATTATACCATTATATAAATATGTTTCAGGGGACAGAGCTTAATTCAAGACACTTTCTCATAAATAGTTGTTGTTAAGTGCCGTCGACTCATAGATGAGTCATAGGAACCCTATGAACGAAAGACCTGAACAGTTGTATAACTTTCATCGTTTCTCCACATAGAGAGAGCTTTGTTGGCCAAGTGGCCAGAAAGTGATGCTACCAAGCCAAAGGTGGATGATTTGAATCTGTGGCCCTCCAGCCTGGTTTTAACTGTTTTTGGTCAAACATTCTTCTAAGTGGCATAGCACTGGTCTGTCCGTTTTCTGTACAGAGGTAACTTGTGTTTGCTGTGATGTTAAACACTGTGATGCATCAAATGCAATAACGGTTACACATGGTGGACAGTATTTGGTGGAGCTCCTGATTAAAATAAACTTGGAAGCAGGAGTGGCATCCATGTCTGAAACAGCTTGCTTCTGGAAACTCTATGAGCATGGAGAAACGATAAAAGTTATACAAGTGTGCAGGCATTTCCTTCATCGGGTTGCTACGAGTCATCTATGACTCTATAGCACCTAAAAACAACACTCCTTCACCCCCTCACCTGCCCACTGAACTTTGTTATCTTAGGTATTTGCACACTTCCCATCTTTCTGTCCACTAATCCCTTTGTTGACTCTTTGTGAAAGACTTGCCTTAGTCTTATAAGTTTGGTCTTCTACTCATGAACATTTCAAATTCCCATTTTTCTGTAAATGACCTAATTTCTCATGCTTTTACAAATTCATTAAGTTCCTGCCTTTTGGCAAATGACCTAATTTCTCCATCGTATTTGATAGACAGCTTTGATTGTTTGGCGACTGTTTTATTTCAGCTTTATGTATATTTCATCCCATTGTCTTCTTGCTCACATGGTTTTTGCCAAAAAATCAGCATTTAATCAAATTGATTCTTCTTGGTTTTTCTCACACTGCTTTCAGTATTCTGTGCTTGTCTTTGGTTTAGCATAGTTTGACTGTCATATGGTTTCAGGGTTTTCTGTTTGGAGTTCACTTAGCTCCTTGAATATGAATTTTCTAATTTTTTCATTATACCTGGGAACTTTTTTCCTAGTAACTCTTCTACAATTTCCTCAGAGCTTTCCTTCCCCACTCCCTGTTCTGGAATTCCAAGTGTACCTAAGTTGGTCCATGTGTTATTATCTCACATGATTATGATGTCTTCTTCATTTTCCTTCTGTCTACTTTCTATAAGTTCTATTAAGGTTTTTGTCTTCTAGCTCACTTCTATTCTCCTTTTTGTCCCTCTAGCATATTGTAAAACTTCTGCTATTTTTGTCTTGATATTCTGATTTGTATTTTCATGGTTTTTTTCTGCTGTTTCCAGTATTGTGTTGATTGTATCCTGTCTTGTGATGATTTTTTTAAATTATTGCACTTTTTTATTTGTGGTTTCAAACATTTCTTCTATCATTTATAACTTCTACATTAGCAGTTCGTATAACTCCATGTGAATATATTTTGTCTGTCTCTGTCTTTGGAGATTAATTGGATCTATAATCTAATCTACTCTTTTGGGAGAAGGCTTGTTTTGGGTTTTTTTTCCATAATATTTGAAGCTGCCTGCTGCTTTCTTGATATTATGTTAAGTTTTTCTTGGTATGGATGAGTCACTTTCTGTTGTGTCTGAATAGGTTGTTGACAGTTCCTTACTTCATGGAACTATTTTTAAGTTGCAGACTTTAAATGTTACCTCTGATTGAATTTCTCAGTGACAGTTTCCCCTGCTGTTTGCCTATAGCTGGTTTTATTCACTATTTCCTTCAGTACACTTCTGTCTGGTTGTCCTTTGAGGGACAGAATTAGGGTCTCTCTTATTGCTCAACTGTGGTGTGTCCACTTCTCTGTTTTGCCATGAATTTTGACTGGGGAGTGTTTCCCCTGGGGTAGGTAAAGTCCCAGAACTGCTCTACAGAATATATTTTTTTTCCAGGAGTGTGACAAGATCCCAACAGTGCGGTTCCCAATTCCAGCTACTTGTCAAAGGCAAGCTGTTCTCCTCTCTCCTCTTCCAAAGTTACTTCCTAGAAGAGAAGCTATTTCTGCCTGAGTAAAAGCCCAGGGAAATGATACATTCCCAACTGTGTAGTTCCAGTTCTGTCTAATTGCTAATGTCTGAGTCTTGTTTCTGTGTCTCTTTACCTATGTGGCTGGCTGGGAGGGAAGTTATTCTTATCTTGGTGTTGATACTTTTAATTAGAAAAGTATGCACTCTATTGTATGGGAAATGATAAATTGAAGAAGAATGTTGTTACCTCTATAGTTTAAAAGAACATTTCAAGATGTATCCTGAAGTAAAATGCTGTAAGTGATAGAATACTATCCATATGCAGATGGAGAAGATCTGTTAATAAAACTATTACTCAAATATATGTACCAATCAGTAAAGTCAAGTTGAAGAAACTGATAAATTCTCCCAACTATTACAGTGGGAAATTGATTGAGTGTGCAGTCAAGATTAATAATAATTGGTGACTGAGATTAAAAAGTTGAAAACAAAGAAGGACTGGTAGTTGGAAAATAGGGACTTGGTGACAGAAATAAGGCTAGAGATCAAAGAGTAAAATTTTGTACAATCAATGATTTATTGCAAATGTCTTTTTAAAAAACCCCAAAATACAACACACAAACCATAAATAGTGCCTAGATGCACTGACTTTGCATAATGGACTCCACAGGATTCAGACTGACTATATTTATGGAAAGAAACAGTGCAGAAGCTCAGTATCAGTAGTTAAAACCAGTTCAGATACTGACTGCAGAACAGATCATCACTTATTCGTGTGAAAGTTCAAACTGAAGTTCAAGAAAAAAACAACAACAAACAAACAAGTGCACAAGAACCAAAAGAGACTTGAGTTTCTACTACTGGAAATTAAAAACAGAATAAAAATATAGGTATGGTACACTGAACACAAATGATCAAAGATCAGATGAGTTATGGAATGACATCAAAGATGTCATCCATGGAGAAAACAAAGTAAACATTACAAAGATAGAATGAAAAGAAAAAAACAACATGGAGAGGGGGAGGAGGAGGAGGAGGAGAAGGAAAGGTGACAAAAAGATCCAAAGGTTATAATGAAGTTTCCAGGACCTTTCGAGAATCAGAGACTTTCTTTTCTGTTAGGAAACAAAAAACAAACAAACAAAACACTAACTGCCCCACCCCCCCCAAGAAAAACCAAAACCCAACCATCTCTGGGAAGCCCAGCTGAGGAAGGTGAATGTGCCCAATAAGCCTGTAAATAAGAATGTTTCTCCATCCCAGAAAAATGAAGTGATTCAACGACTGGCCAAACTCAAGTACCAATTCAGCCTTTACCCAGATACATTTGCCCTGGCTACCCATCTTTCAGACAGATTTTTAGCTACTCTAAAGGCCCACCCAAAATATTTGACCTGTATTGCAGTCAGCTGTTTCTTCTTAGCTGCCAAGACCATTTAGGAAGATGATAGAATTCCAGTATTGAAGGTGTTTGCAAGGGGCAGTTTCTGTATCTATTTTTCATGTGAAATTCTAAGAATGGAGAGAATTTTTCTGGATAAATTGAATTGACATCTTCATACAGCCATGCCATTGAATTTTCTTTACATTTTCCAGGCCATTGCAGTGTTAACTAGGCCTCAGTTAATTTTCACCTTACCCACACTGAGCCCATCCCAACATTTGGCAATCCTTGACAAGCAACTCCTCCACTGTGTGGTCTGCAACCAACTTCTACAATTCAAAGCATCCACGGTTAGTTTGGAAATGGAGAAACTCTTTGCTGATTGACTCCCTCTTACAATTGAATTGCTTCAAAAGCAAAGCAGTAGGGTGAAACTACAGGGCTTCAGAGTTTGATGGATGGAGTGAAGGGGGAAGTAAATGGGAAGGTTTTAGGTGAAAAGATAGGGTAATGATGGGCAAGGTCCAATGGTGGTTAATTTAAAAAGCATAACACATCAGAATGATTATATGAAACTCAATGCGAAAGAAGAATAGTGTGAAACCCAAGGTATATAAACTTTGTAAGCAAACTAACAAAACAAAACAAAACCCCATAGGTGATACTCCCAGTTGATTCACTACTGGGAGCTTGTGGCAACATCACTTTTCTGCACTGTACTGCAGTCTTCTCTCCCTATAAATTCTGTTTATGTCTAC
>NW_006400079.1:445536-447041 GCF_000299155.1 Elephantulus edwardii | reverse complement strand
CAGCCTGGACTTCTGGCAGTTCTCTGTTGATGTGCTAATGGATAGAATACCAAATGACAGATTTTAGCAAATTGACACAGTCCTGTACTTGCTCACTAGTATATGTTTAAAAAAAAAGTCCCTTACCTAGATAACTGACAATAAGAGATCCATGTTTATTCTCATTCTAAAAAAGATGATTCCACAGAATGTGGGAACTATTGAATATTATAATTAAGACTACATTAAAATAAGAATCTTGCTGAAGATTATTAAAAAATGGTTGGAACCATATATCAACAGAGAACTTCTAGAAATTTACACTGGATTTAGACAAGGCTGTGTTAGGAGGGAGATCAATGATGATGTCAGCTGAATCTTGACTGAAAGCAGAGAATACCAGAAAAAAAGAATTCCTGTGGATCATAATAAATTAGAACTATATGGATCACAACAAATTATTAATAACACAGGGAAGAAGGGGAATTCTAGAACATTTAATCTGGTTTATGCAAAAACTAGACATAGAACAAGAAATTGCTACCCAAATAGAAAAAGTAAACAATGTATCATTTAAAATCAAAAGAGGTTTGAATCAGAGCTAGATCCTTTGTCCATACCTATTCATTATGTATGTGTAGAGCAAATAGATTGAGACAGTGAACCAAAGAAGAACAAGAATATAGAATATAGAATATAGAATCAGGAGTGAAGGAAGACTCGTAAACCACCTGCATTATACAGATCACAGTCCCTTGCTTGTTCAAAGTAAAGAGAACTTGAAATTCTTGCTACAGAAGATAAAAGACTACAGTTATTAATATATCTCTCAGCATCAAGAGTATAAAAATCCTCACTGCTAGACAAACAGGCAAATAGATGGAGAAAAGATTGAAGTTGTCAATTATTTCATTTTACTTGGGTTGAAATCAACACACCTACGGTAATAGCAGTTAAGAAATCAAACGTATTTTCATGGGGAAAATCTACTACCAAAGACCTTTTAAACTGCTAAAGAGCAAAGATGTCAGATTAAAGTATTAGGTGCAACCGATCCAAGTCATAATCTTTTCAATTACTTCTTATGTATCTGAAAGATGGATATTGGATTAGGAAGAGAGAAGAAGAATATCTGTCTTTTAATTGTAGTGTTGGCAAGTGGTACATAGTATACCATGGACTACCAAAGAATAAACATGTATTTCTTCAATAAAGTGAAATCCGATTGCTCTTTGGAGACAAAGATGGTGAAACTTTATCTCACATTCTTTGAACATTTTGTCAGGAGACTTAGTTCTTGGAGAAAGATATCGTGTAGTGAAAGATGGAGTGTCAGAGAAAAAGAAGATTCTCCATTTGATAGGCTGACAAAGACTATATCAAGTTGCATTAAACATATGTATTAATATTTATACAAGTTGTTGTTGTTGTTGTTAAGTGCCATTGAGTTGAACACGACTCATAGTGACCCTATGAACAAGGGATCTGAACCCTGTCCTATAACTATCTCTGTTTCTCTAAATTTG
>NW_006400079.1:443165-444671 GCF_000299155.1 Elephantulus edwardii | reverse complement strand
GAAGTGCAGCAATGAATGAATGGAAATCCAGAATCTCTGTAAATATTCATTAAAATTTAAAAAAAGAATTCAATGATTAATTAGCCCCCTTTTATGGTAAACAACAGAAACAATGATGATTTCTATATCATAGGAAGATGAGGAATCTCCTCCCTGTGACTTAATACCACTTTAAACCAAGTTTTCCAGCTATGAGGGTCAGCTCGGAGTTGATTCTGACTTGAAGGAACATAACAATAACAATTATGTCTGTACGGCACACTGGTGAAATAATCTACAGGGAAATCTACTGTAACTCAAATGCTATGTCTTTCTGGGAATTCAAATTCAGCAGTGGCTCTGGGGACAAAGATGGACAATTTCTTCTCTTGCAATTTACAGCCTCCTAAAATTGCTGTAGGGATATTAGTGAGTCAATTCCAACTGGACAGTACTGAGAGTTCAAATGATCTGTGCAGATTAGATTGTTCTAATAAATGGTGACTCAACCGCGTGACTCAGTGTTGGTTCAGTGCCATATTGCCTTCTTCCTTCATGCAAAGTCTTCATCTCTCCTGCTGAGTCTCACACTTGCACCTACTATCTGTAAAGACTTATTACCACACTAACGACTTTGGTGCTTTTCTGATGAGTCTATTGATGATGGAGACAGAAATGTCTCTCCTACCTAGCGCAGAGAGAAGTAACTATAGTGGAGTTGGGTGAACAGGTTATATATGAGCTAAGGCTTTCAATTTCGTCCTCTCTATAGTATATCAGTCTTTTCTCTCATATCAGCATTAATTGTATGGATCACCACTGAATACAGCTTTCAGACAGCCACTGCCAGAACTGTTATTTGTTGTTATGTGCCATTGACTCGCTTGCGACTCATAGCGACCCTATGTCCAACAGCCCTAAACCCTGCTCTATCCTGTGCCAATCGCATCGCCTCTGACACACCCATCCCGATTACCCCTGATAAATATCTAATGAAATCGTCTGTATTCACACATGTAAAATTTCCTTTTTTTCCCTTGGACTAGGATTTTTTAATTTTATTCTCTTAGAGAGTCTCTAAATTTTTGCCAATAAAATTTATCAAGGTTTTACAACCCTTTTTCTAGTAAGTTTCCTCTCTTAAGGTATAATAATGTGACGGTGCCCCTGTATTATGTAGGATGTCATTGTGTTCACATGTCTACAAACAATTTAAGAATGATAATAAGGATGCATGAATGGAATTAGCTTTCCATTACAAGGGAACAGTCTCATATGGCTTCATTGTAAGGTCTTCAAACAGGATGAAAAAATTGTACAACAAACTGAAAAGATTACTTCAGCTAGCCCGGTATTCCCAGGGGGATTTGTGAATTCTGGAAGCACAGATGTATCTGAAATCTCTTCTTTTGAAAAGGTTGAAATTAAAATAGTCCCTATAGTTCTCAGCTGAATTAAACTCAAGTTTCTATAGTTCTCAGCTAAGTTAAACTCAGGAATTTTTAAAGCCCCACACCCAGGTATCCA
>NW_006400079.1:441638-442665 GCF_000299155.1 Elephantulus edwardii | reverse complement strand
AACAGGACCAGCGGTTCGGGGGTCCTTCACTTTCAACTCTTGTGTATCCTTTCATTCCAAATCAATGACTCAAGGTATTTAAAGGGAATTTGGTGAGTCTGTGAATTCTTTAGCAATTATCCCATGTGCTTATTGAATTCCCTCTTTCCTCTCCATAATTCCTGGGTGGCAAAACTGGGCAAGTATGTTACTACTAACTGAAAATTTGAAGTTTCAAACCCACCCCGAGGATTTGGAAAGAGAAGATCTGATAATATACTTTAAAAAAAAATAAAAATCAGCCTATGAAAGACCCTAGGGAGAGGAGTTATGACAAACACGGGTGGTGGTGGGGCTATGATTTAGAATAAACTTGACTGCAAATAGACATATTTTCCCCTTAGGTATATGGATCACCAAAGTCCTCTCCCTAATGCCAGTTTCTTGTCAGTCAAGAGCATCAATATAAATCAAATTTTGCTGTCTACAACTTTTGCTTGACAACTCTTTTAGAACAGTCAGTGTGCTCTTTAGCTGTAAACAACAAAAGCTAATCCTGGATGCTATTCTAAACATAATCTTTTCTTTTGTTATATTTTCCCATTTTTTTTCACTGTTTGCTTATAAGGAACATAATATTATAGTTTTTATATAAATTTTCTTATCAATTGCCTTCCTGTTTCCTAGCCATTCAAAACAATTATATATGTGTGTGTGTGAGTGTGTGTGTGTGTGTATATGTATGTGTATGTGTATGTGTATGTGTATATGTATTTAATTTTTCCTCTTCAGTGTTTATATCTCATTTCTTTTCTGTGTATCTGATTTTACTAATGTATCCAAAACAATGTATATTATGTAAATTATATACATTATAACAATGTATAAAACTTAATGGATGTTTTAGTAAATGTCCTTGTTTTCTTTGTGTTGAAGCTGTCAATGCTTTTATTACTAATTCAGTATTAAGCATAATGATGCTGATTTTTTGGTTGAGTTGTTAATATGTACACAATAATAATGGTTTTAATAGTACATATTTTATCCC
>NW_006400079.1:438682-439452 GCF_000299155.1 Elephantulus edwardii | reverse complement strand
GAACCGTGTTCCTCTGGGATTGCAGTGCAGCTTCTTGCCACTAGGCCACCAGAGCTCCCACTGCTCACATCTTTCAATGATTTTTATGCATGTTCATCCATGGCCTCACTTCCACCATTAAATAGAAAACTCCTAAATTATTTTTAGTAGTTTAGTGAAGAAATGATATGATTGTGATGTTTAACTCATCAAATTAGCCTAAAAAGTTATTTCAAAATTGCCCTATGTGAATCAGAGGTGGTAATAGAAAATACTCATTTTTTGGGTCTTATTTTAATTTCTATAGTCAAACAAAATTAGTGCTTTTATTTTTATCTTAGAGTGAAATTTATAAGTGACATGTTATTAGGACACTTTTAGATTTGTTGAAAGCATTTTTGACATCTGTATAAAATAATTTGTGATAAAATTAATATATTTAGTTGCTCATTAAAGAAATATGTATTTAAACACCTAAAATGATATTTTCTAAAGTGATTTTCACTTAGTAATAATCACTAGGAAAGAATGTTTAGATGTTGGGGCAGTTTATGATCTGAGTCTATAACATGTCTATAACATTCAGTATCCAAGTTTTCAGTTTGAGGACATTCTTAATAAACGTTATTTCCCCACCTCTCCAGTCTACCTATTCTCTTAATGATTTCTGGGTTCTGAGCTCTTTGTATAGCCTAAAGAAGGTATTGCAATTAAAAAGAAGCATTGATTGATTGGAGGCAAGGATTCTGAGGCTCCATCTAACATACTTTGGACATGTAGTGAGGAGAGAC
>NW_006400079.1:432943-438582 GCF_000299155.1 Elephantulus edwardii | reverse complement strand
GATTGACACAGGACAGAGCGGAGTTTAGAGCTGTTGTACATAGGGTCGCTATGAGTCGCAGGCGACTCGATGGCACATAACAACAACAACAACATATTTTATCCTATCAAAGATATTAATTTTTTTATGTTGTCAAACTAAGTATAGATTTTACTTGAAAAAAATCATAAAGTCCCCCATTGACATGTTAGCATGTCATAATTTAAGAGACTTTCTAGAGAATTATATTCCATTGTTTTCAGACAGTTTATTCACATCTTATTCCTCTTTTCTTCTTAATCCTGTTTCATGCTTTTCATTGTCATACTTATCTAGAAAATAACAACATTTATTTTGGTGCTGAAAAAAATTGCTTTTTAATTTTTGTTGTTAACTAATTGCTAAGATGTACTTGGTAATTTGTTGCCATGCACTGCAAGTGAGAGTGAACCAATAGCTGACACTCCCGTGGATTTTTACATGTAGTTAATCTCACAAGGACAGACTGTCCCTCTTTCTCCCTTGGAACAGGTAAGGCATTCAACTCATGTGCCTTTGTTATTAATTTAGTTCAAAGTATCATTTCTCTGAAAAGGAAATTAGTGGCCTAGTGTGTAAGGAGTAGGCTGTCAATCGAAAAGCAAGTGGTTAATATCCACCAGCTGCTCTGCAGGAGAAAGGTTTGCAATCTACTCTCATGAATTTCACAGTTTCTGAAAAGACAATGGAGGGTCAATGGAGCGAGTTTCAACTTGAAGGCAATGAATAACAACAACAACAACTACAACAACTTTGTTCTACAATAAAGTCAATATTCTTCATGTCTTTATTTTTTTTCCTCCCTGCGGCTCTTTTCTTATCAAACAAATTTCCCTGATATGATACTGTCCAAAGATTCCAGTTCCAAGTAGCTCATAATGGGTGTTCCTCAGCTCCTGGTGAAATAGGACTGCAGAGTTACATATATACACCTATGGAAATTATGAAAAAATGTCAGAAATAACTTATTTAAGTGTTGGATTATTTATGTATTGGATTCATGTGAAGTTCTAGACTTGTTGCTGAAAATACAAACATTGGGTATTTCATAGTTGTAAATTCAAAGGGGTTTGAGACAATGAACCCTTCGTTGTCCAGCGAAGTGAAAGGAAAGACAATCTGGAATGAATGATCAGACATTATGTGTATTGTAATTAATGATATGGAACAAGATGTGCAAAATTGATTGCTTGGGGAAAAAACCTTAAGGAAAGGTTTACACATAGATAGAAATAGTCATGGATGATTGAGATGGGAAGGGAGGGAGAGGGGAACAGGAATTTTTTGATGGATGAGAGATCTTAAAGGAAAAGAAAGGTTCAATGAGGATTTGATGAGATGTGATAAATGGCATTGATCAACTGTAATTAAAGTTATAAAAAGTATATGACTGATTGAATGAAAACAATTTTTTAAGAGAACCGAAGAAGAGATAAATATAATGCATTAAATTGGGATTTCAGGGGGCTTCTCAAAAGAAACTCTTCTTTCTGGGAGAGATGAAAGAGTGCATAGTATCTGGTTGAGTTTTGAAAAACTGCAGAACAGTTTAGAACAGGTGATAGATTTGAAAGCAAAATAAATTGATAATCACATTTCAGGAAATTATTGAAATATAAGCAAAACGTATTATTTTTGTTAATGACAGATTCCAAGAATAATGAAATATGATGCCTTGAGCTGGCTTTTGGTAAAATCCACAGTAATTAGTACTTTCTGTCTACAGAGGAATGTCATTTAGCTCTTCTGCAGAAGCAGTACAATGTCAAATGGCATTTTAAATCAGCTTTAAGTAGGCTTTTTACTTTACAATCCTAAGCTTAAGTCATATTTGCATCAATTTTGAATATAGCATTTTCTAGTTCTATAAAAGAACATCAAATACATATTTTAACAATATACCATCTACTATTACAGCATGCAATTCAGACAAAAAGATATGTGTCTGAAGTGTATGATTTAAGTGGTGTTAAGTAGATTGATGTAGGTACTCTGTGTCAGGATGTTCCCCATTAAAATTACTTCCATCATAATAAGTTTGCAGCCTTTACTAAGCATTTCTGCTGATGACAGTGGAGAAAGGGATGTGGTCTTGGTGGGGTGCTCATGGGGAAGGTGTGTGAACTCATTTTTCCAGAAAGATACAGGTTTTCAGGATTTGAGGTCATATTAAGCTTGGCCTCAAATGACGTGGCTGATTTTATCTATAAAATCTGATTAGTAGGATTTTGTAATACTTCAAAAATCAAATAGTTCTGTTTTAAATGGTTTTATTGGCTTTCATATAATAGTTTGTGTACTTTATGTTTTATTCATGTGCACTGTGTGGGTTTTTTTTGTACATTGTGTTTTATGAAGTTTTTTATTTACATTATATTTTGTGCTATCATTCATAAATGTTATATAATTAACAACTTGATTTATGCCTATTATTACCCCATCTTTTCAAGTTTCCATTGTCTCTTTCAGATTCCTTCACCCACTAAACTTTGCCATCCAATGATTTGCACCCTTCCCATTTTTATACCTCCTTCTCTTTTCCCCCAGTCTCCTTTTGAACTTTATAACTTTTATAGTTATACTTCTATTTTTACAATTATGGTCTTATGTGGGTCCTCGGTTCTGAGGACTACTTTATATGCATATATAGTTACACTTCTATTTTTATACTTATGGTCTTATATGGAATTTGTCCTTATGAAACTGAATTATTTCAATGAGCACAGTACTCTCTAGAATCTTGCATGTTTTATAATATTGAACAAAATCCTTGTTTGGTTGTGCTGCATAGTATTCCATTGTGTGTTATTGTTATTGTTGTTGGGGGCCGTGGAGGTGAGTATGACTCATAGTGACTCTATGAACAAAAGATCTGAACTTGTCTTGCATCATCCTCACATTTCCTGACACACAAGAAACCATTACAAGGGTTATGATGTCAATCCACTATTACATCCTTTGAGGCTTTGAGGGTCTTCCTCTCCTTCACTGACCCTCCACCTTTCCCAGCATCATGTCCTTCTCCAAGGACAACACGCCCAAAGTATGGGAGGCAAAGCTTCATCATCCTTGCCTCCAAAGAGCACTCCAGCTGCACCCTCTCCAAGACTTATCTATTTGTTCTCTTAGCCATTCATGAGATGCTCAGGGCTCTTCTCCAACACCACAGCTCAAAAACATCAATTCTTTCCCTATCATCCTTATTCATTTTCCAGCTCCACTGTAGGAGTATACTACAATTTATCAATCCATTCATTTGTTGAGGAACATTTGGACTGTTTGCATTATTAATTTTTTTTCTATTGTGAATGCTGTTGCTATGAACATAGATACAGATTTTCATTTACGTCTCAGTTTTAATTTTCTGGGAGTATATGCCTAACAGCGCAAAAGCTGGGTCCTATGGGATTTCTATCTTCAGCTTTTTGAGGAAAAGTCAAACTACCTTCCAGAGTTGTTGTACCATTTTACAATCCTACCAGCAAGAAAGTTCCAGTCTCTCTACATCCTTTCCAACATTTACTGCTGTCCTGTTACTTGTTGCTACTATTACTGGCGTGAAATGGTATCTTGTTTTGATTTTCACCTCTCTGATTTGCAGGGATTTCAGCATCTCTTAATTTGTCTCTGTTGGCCATCCAAATATCTTCCTTTGTCAAGAGTCTTTTCATGTCTTTTGCCCACTTTGTTATTGGACTATCACTCTTTTTCTGTGGAGGCCCTGTAACAATCTATAAGCTTTATTATGAGACCCTTGTCTGAGATATTAATGTTTTGTTAATGTTAAATATTTTTTCCTACTCTGTAAGTTTCCTTTTTACCATATTAGAAAAGACATGTGATTTTTAGAAGGTCCCGTTCATCAATTTTATCCTCTTCTCGTTGTGTATTCCTGGCAGTATTTGGCAGCCTTTTTATACCATAGATTAAGCCTTGTAAGTGTGATCTCCTTTTGTCTCTTGTGATCCTTATGATTTTGGGCTTTCCCTCTAGGTCTCTGGTCCACCTTGAGTTGAGTTTTGTGTATGGTGTGAGATGTTGATCCTGTTTCAGCTTTCTGTAAGCAGCAGTCTAGTTTTATCAGCACCATTTATTCAAGAGGTTGTCATTTCCCCATTTAACAGGGTTTGATTCCTTGTCCAGCTGACTCTGTGTAGATATGTTGATTTCTAGGTTCTTGGTGTTTTTTCATTGGTCTTGTGTCTGTCATTGTACCAATGCCATGCTGTTTTGGTTACTATGACTGTGTAGTGATTTTGAGATCAGGAAATTCTATGCCTCCACTTCATTTTTATTTTTCAGAAGAGTCTGATGATTTGAGATTTGTTTTCTTTCCTAATAAACCTGCCAGCTGCCTTTTCTATCTCTTCAGTATCTGTATTAAAATTGTGTTGTACTTGTAGATTGATTTTGATAAGACTGTAATTCTCACAATGTTGAGTTTTCCTGTCCATTAACAGGGAATATTTTTCCATTTGGTTAGATCTCTTATTGTTTCTTTTATTCTTGTGTTTTGTAATTTTCCTCATAAGTACTTTTTGTGTCCCTAGTTAGGTTTATTTCCGAATATTTAGTCTTGTAGTTGGCTATTGCTTTCTTAGTTTCCTTTTCCATGTTTTCTTAGTTGCCTAGATTTTCAACACTCTTAGCCCTGACGATTTGACATCCTGAGAACATGTATATGAAAATGTGTTGTAGGCTCTGAAGATAAATCAAAATAGGACTGTAATACCAGTATTGAAATAAATATTTAGCTGCAAGAGATGATTCTTCTGAATAGTAAAGCACCCGTTTGGATGCTATACTAGAACCTGTTATCTTTCCTTTTTCCCACATGTTAGAAGAACAGCAGATTTTTAGCTCCCTACATGACTACATGGAATAAAAGCTATGTTTCATTATACCACTTCAAACAAAGTGAAGTCATACCACTCAGTTAGTGAGATGTCAGCAGAAGTGTTTATGTGACAGCCTTTAATCTTCACTAACAGACAGTCATGTATCTTTGCCTTTTCCCCCCTATCATTCTTTGCTGTCCTTACAGGCTGAAATATGACCAAGTAACTGGAGATAAAACAGCTATTTAGGACCAAGGGGTGAGAGCGGAGGTCACATAAATAGTAGATCAGAATTAAATCTTGTGCAAAAGCAAGGCTGCCTTCCTCCAGGCTTTCTTGTGAGAGAAATAAGTGAACTTGTGTTAGATGAGTATATCTAAGACACTCAGTTATACATAAGAAACACTATCCTTTATCATACATGTTATTAACTTCTATTGTGGCAGGTTCAAAATATGCCAATCCTAGAGACAATTTGTACTTTTGCACTAACAGTAAATTATATATACAGCGCAGAGTTACATTTTGTACTTTTAAGAGATAAATTACATTTTTATATGCAAAATAGTTTCTGCATCACTTAAGCATTAGTAGTTGAGAAAATATCCAAGTAAAGTATCTTACATTTTTCTGCTACAGGGTGGGTCAGGTATTAGCTGTTTCTAACTTAATGGCAGTGAGTTCTTTTGCAATTGAGTTAAATATGATCAGGTGTGAGAGAGGTAGGTGAAGAGAAGGAGCATTTGTATAAAGATACAAATTTATATCTATAAACTTATTAAT
>NW_006400079.1:429247-432808 GCF_000299155.1 Elephantulus edwardii | reverse complement strand
AGAGAATTTAGAAGATATGAAGCCTCTTCTACTCTATCTGACAATCCACTGTCATTCAGTTTTTACTACAAATTCTAACACAGATGTTCGCCTGATGTACAGTGTGCTGCTGTAGACACTTTTTCCAGGGCTTGGAGACGGTATGATGATTAAAGCAGACAAGTCCCAATTCTGCAGGACTTGTTAATGTAAAGATAAGCAATTTTCTTTTTCATCAGAAATAAACAAGTAATAAGATAAACATGGATGATAAACAAGCAATCAAATAAGCATATTGTGTGAAGAGTGATGTTGAGTGTTACACCCCAAACTAAAGCAAGATTAAGCGAGAGTAGATCTGCATGTGTGACGGTCACGATAGGAGAGGAGGGTGACCTCCCATCAGATAGAATTAAGGAGAGTTTTTTTGTGGCCTGATACTTGGCTCTTTGTTCATCATAAGCCCCAGATTCTGTGCGCCCACGGATGAACACATAGAGACACTTACACTGCCCTAGGTCAACTGCATTTATTTCTAAGAGCAGGATTTCACATGTATGTACAAATTCCACCTTTCACATATTCCCCAGGTCACCACATGCATCAACCTAGAGAGACATAGTTTAAAAGTGTTTTCACATTAGGGAACTAGTTCTGTTAACGACAAGCATGGGATTCAAAGTGGAAGAGCATGACAAGTGCGTACTCGTGATGACAGCCGACTCACTGAGTGTCTCGGGCAAGTCACTCCGCGGATTTCCCCCATTGTAAAAGTGGGAATGAAATTAACGCACCTCATGCCTGTGGGATTAAATGAGATTCTTCATGTGAAGGATTTTAAAATCCTAGACATTGTAGCTCTTACTGCATTCAGTGTTTTCTCAAGGTCCAGAGAACAGAACATTGTCGTACACTGAGAGTGGTTGGTGTGTCTTTGAGGAGTGTAGAGACTTGAGAACAGCCTTCTCTGCTAGGCAGTGTTGAGTAAGCACACCTTTGTTTAAACTTGTTTCCTTAATTTACTACAATTATTATTCCCTGCCAGTAAGGGCAGATTCATCAAGTTTTACTGACAGTGGAGAATTAAAAGGAAATTACCTGGAGGTTAAGCTCTCTCATTATTTCATTTCAAATCTTATCTATGTGAAATCTTTGCAAAAAAGAAGAGCGGCTTCTTAAAAAATTGGGAATTGATGTTAAATAGGAAGAAAATATTATTACATATGTTTCAAATGATGGTTAAAACACAGGAAATCTTTAAGTACAAATAGGATAAAAGTAAATATCCTGGAAATTATAGTAAAACATCAGAGTATTCTATTTTAAATAAAAGTATTACTTACAGACAGAAAAAGAAATTATTTTCATTCACTGTTGAAGAAAATTAAAAATCTAAATGCAACATTATTCCTTTGGCAAATATCTTTTTTAAAAATCTTAAAAACTACTGGTGAAAGCAGGAAGAAATGAACTTTCAACCATTGCTTGTTGTTAGGGCCAGTTCAGTTGATTCTTGATTCATACTATCCCATAATGCAACAGAGCATACCTCTCCCATATAAATCACAGGCTTATATCGGATCTAAGCTGTAAATTTTATAGTAGCAAATTGCCAGGTATCTTTCCCATGGATCTGTAGGATGTATTCAAATGAGGAAGCTTACTATTAGTTGCAAAATGTTTAACTGTTGAACTCCTAGTGCCTTTAACAAAGAAATGGATATAGCTGGAGAGAATGTGGTCATTTGAATTGAAAAAGTCACATAAATATGCATGTGAACAAAAAGTTGTAAAGTGGAACACAAAGTTGTTGTATTTCTGAGATTTTATCTAGATTTGAAATATTAAAAAGTAAGAGCAACAATATGCATCTGTGTACTGTTTAGGACATTTTAGTAAGACTTTTTAACGTCACAGAAGAAATCATATAAATATTAATTTAAAATATTAAAAGCTTTTGCAATCCAAACCAGCCGCGCTTATCTCAGGTTGAGTGTCCTCTGTCTGATTTCCAAGGCTGTAAATCTTTGCACTTTTCATCTTTCTCCCACAGAGAGCCGGGTAGTGCATCACATAACACACGATGGCATCAGGATCCCTTATATATGATATTTACTACTAAATTAAGATAGAAAGACATACATTTTAAAAACTATAGTTCTGTGGTGTCCGGGTTTCATTATAAAGGTCCTAGATTATCTGTAGTAAATATTTTCTTTTTTCATGTTATGAATGTATTGTAAGTCCCAGTGAATAAAATTTAATTCTTAATTTTTTTTAATGAATTTTAATGAAAGTTAACAGACTTAGGGTTTCCAATCATTCATTGTTGCACTTTTTTCCCTGCCCACTCCCTCCCCCCAATTCACTCTTCTCCTTGAAAAGTAAAAGAAAAACTCATTGTTATGCAATGGCTCCCCTCATGCCCACTCCACTGTGCAGCCTTCATTCTGGACTCCTGTCATGACAATAATACCCAATCATATATCCCTTTTAAGCAGTTCTCTCCTTCATTTGTTTTAATGCAGTATACATTATCCCTCCCCTCCTTCTGTCTTCCCTCAACCTCGATGTCAGTCCTGTTTTACAACAGAGGCCCTATGCAGTATTTGTCCTTTTGTGACTGAGTTATTTCACTCCAGCATAATGTCCTTTAAGGTCATCCACTTTGCATAATATTTTATGAGTTCCTTTTTCAATGCTGCATAGTACTCCATTGTGTGAATATATCAGAGCTTCTCTATCCATTCATTTGTTGAATTTTTTTTTAAGGACTCAAATCTTAAATGCTATAGAAACTTGCTTCAACTCATATTTATGTAAGAGTATTACCTTATTTTTTCTAACTGGCTTCCTCTTACTTTTAAACACATACTCTCACTCAACAGCCAAGAAACTCAAGGGAGGTTAAACACTACCAATTAAATACAGCTAAATTTTGCTGGTGTTAAAGGATCTATTATTGTCAATATGCCAGTTCATAGATAAGATAATTTCTGTCCTGTCAAGGAGTCATTCTTGTCTCTCTCTCGTCCCCAAATATTTTCAGGTTGAGGAAAGTGGATGGCAGCAAATGGGGTCTTCTGCAGGCTAGCCTAAGGCCGAGTTGCTGCTAAGGTCCACTGGTTTCTAGCCTCCTTCCTACGTTCTTCTGTAATGTAACTTTCCTCTCTCGGTTTCAGAGGAGCTAACATCCTCTATCAATGTTTGGAGACCAGGCCATTCACAAAGACCAGCTTCTGTTAGTTCCTTTTTTCATTAGTTGTCTTGGACTTTCACATTACCTTGAATAAAATGAGAAACTATACATGGGAGAACTTGAGAATTTCCTGCAAACCGTGCACATAGACAACTTGGACCTTGATTCAGATCCTCTAGAAACACCCACAATAACTTTTTTCTTTGTACACAATATGAAGCATATAGGAGAAAGTATCTTCTCAAAGTCTCAAAAGCCAGGACTACACTTTCTCTAATCGCTGGCAATACCTCTGCATTGTGTTTCTAGGAAGCAGACCATTGAGTATGGTGTCCCATGTTTCCCTCTCTCCTTTTCTTCCTTCCTTCCCTCCCTCCCTCCCT
>NW_006400079.1:426297-428937 GCF_000299155.1 Elephantulus edwardii | reverse complement strand
TTACTTCACTCTTTTAAGATCATCCCCTCCTGAAGAACCCAGGAGACTTAACTTACATAAGAGTCTTTCTTCTTATCTTGAGGACTCTTAACTTTCATAGTACCTCCCCTCCACCTTGCCCCCCACCCCGCATCCTGTCCATGTAATTTACAAAAGCAATTCTGTGACTGGAGTCAGATAGACTTGACTTTCATTTTCGAACTGGGACAAGATGAAGAACTAAGTTTCACTGCTAATAAAACACACCAATTTAGTCTATAAAGAATAATACCTTTTACAAATTCACCCTCATTAATTTTGCATCTCAGTGGGGATATTATGCTAATTTATACTCTACTGTGCTTGTCCCTTCATGTTAGTCTCGTTAAACTTTGGCAATGTAGAAAGCCTTTAACTTTTCCCAATACTCTTCAATACCACAACCCATCTGCCAATGGGAACTGCCAATGTGTACTGAATTTGATTGAACAGATTGAACAGTTTCTGTGAATCTAGAAGCTTTTCCCAGGGTATTTAAAATACGAGATGGTTCATCCTTTTTGGAGAGGTTTTAGTGGCATTTCAAGACTAAAACAGACTAGGAAGAAAAGCCTGGTGATCTGTTCCTGAAAATTAGCCAATGCTAATCCTAGGGATTATAGTAGATGATTGTCTGATACCCTACCCAATGGTGAGCCCCTAGGTTGGAAGACGTTCAAAATACATAGTTAACATACATTTTGACATGTCAACATTAATGAAGACAGCGTGTGATCACTTTGCTTTGTTGTGTGTTGCTGGGAGTTGACGTTAACTTTATGACAAGTGAAAGCAACACTACCATTCTTCCTCAGACCACTGGGCTTTGTGCTAGTCCTGGCTCTACCTTAATTTCTTCATTGTCTTGACCACTAAGGAATTTAGTCAAAAGCGAGCACCTTCTCCTGAAATCTCCTTTAGTTTAAAAGGAATCTTGGGTAAGTCTTACAACACTAAGAATGAAGGAAGTAGAGGCTGCATCTGATGAAAGGCAACAGAATAATCTTCAACCCCCGCCCCCCTCGTGACTGCTGCCCAAGCCTCTATCTGATCTCTTGCCTTTAGGCACCTGACCTAGAGACCACCTTTTTATTCTTGTGATCTCTCAAGAGGGCAGTGACTTCCATACGATTGACCAGATCTTCTGACTCTGTCTCTTCCTTTGGAACGGCTTTCTAATACACCCCAGAGCTGCTGCTACTGAAACTGGACTTTTGCTCTGAAAAGATAATTGTGGATGCAAAAGTCAATAATCTAAACTAGGAGATAATAAAATTACTTTCTTTACCACATTCCTCTTGTTTTTCTCTCACTGCTCATTCTTCTTCTACTTAAGCATTCCTCTCAGAGAAATCTTGACCCTCAACTTAAAAATAACATGACACTCAAATCTGGATTCATTTTAGGTCTATTTATTCTGACTTTCACATACTGTTATTTCAACAATTGTACATTAAGATTTTGATGTAAAATAGCATTAACACTCTTATTTCGTCTAAGTTAAAAAAGGGACAGAATAGATATGATTTAATTCAGTGTCTATATGTGTTTTATTGACTATGCAAAGGAGGTTGACTGTGTGGATCTCAACAAACTGTGGCTGACTCTGAGAAGAATGAGAATCCCAGAACACTTGATCGTTCTAATGCAAAACCTATACTTGGACCAGGAGGCAGTCGTCAGAACAGAGCAAGGAGACACTGCATGGTTCAAAATCAGGAAGGATATATGCCAGGGTTATATTCTGTGTCCATACCTTTTCAATCTATATGCAGAAGAGATAATTCAGGGAGTTGGGCTGTATGAGAAGGAACTTGGTATCTGGTATCAGGATTGGAAAAAGATTCATTAACCCACTGTGGTATGCAGATGATACAATCCTACTTGGTGAAACTGATGGGGACATGAAGCACTTGCTGCAGCCTTCAATATGGATTAGAGTTCAATGTCTCACCACTGGGCCAACTGGCAGCATCATTATGGATAGTGAAGAGATTGAGATTGTTAACAGTTTTAGTTTCCTTGGCTCCACAGTCAACATTTTTTTTTTACCAGTAGCCAAGAAATCAAGAGATGGATTGCATTAGGAAAGTTAGCTGTTAGGGACCTCTCCAAAGTACTGAAGAGCAACAATGTCAGTCTGGAGACCAAGGTGTGCCTGATCCAGGCCATAGTCTTCACAATTGCTTGCCATGCATCAGAGAGATGGACAATGACTAGGGATGATTGAAAAAGAATTGATACCTTTGAGCTGTGATGCTAAAGAAGAGTGTTGAATATGCCACGAACTGCTAGGAGAACAAACAAGTTTGTCCTGGAGAGGGTTAAACCAGGCAGCTCCTTGAAGGCAAGGATTCTGAAGCTTCATCTGACATACTTTGGACATGTTATAAGGAGGGACCGGTCTTTAGGGAGGGAAGCCATGCTTGGGAAGGTAAAATGATAGTGCAGGAAAGGAAGACCCTTGATGAAATGGATTAATTCAGTCACTGGGGCAATGGGAGGGTAGGTATATCATAAACAGCAGAATTGGCACAGGATAGGGCAGGGGTTTAGGGCTCTTGTACATAGGGTCACTATGAGTTACAAGCAACTCCACAGCACATAACAACAAATAACAAC
>NW_006400079.1:424370-425430 GCF_000299155.1 Elephantulus edwardii | reverse complement strand
TGTATTTGAGGATAGAACTTGAAATTAACTTTTTTTGACTACTAATGCAACACCATTCTTCTTCTGGTTTTCACTTTAGCATAGTATATTAAATATCATGTACACTATGTGATTAAAAATGGCCAAAGCCATGTCATCTCATCTCATTAATGCCTAGTATGTCGATGTTTATGCATCCCATTTCATTTTTTACAGTTTTCCAACATTCAAGCTACATATATTCCATGTTCCAGTTATTAAAGGATGTTTGTCATTGTTTTTCCTCATTTCGGCTGACTTCCAACCTGGGCTCAAACACTACATTACTCTAACTATCCAAGATTCCCTAGTGCTCACAGGATTTTCGAAGGCCTATTTAAGAAATGAATGGCCACTTCTGTTTCTTAGTCTGCCTTAATCTTGGACCTCTGCTAAAATTTATTCACTATGTGTTACACTTATGGCATTTGACATACCAGTGGCATACCTTTCAGTGTCACAGTTATCTCAGTACAGCAAACTGACAGACAAGTGCTGTACCAGTTAGAACAATGTTTTCCCTGAACACTACAAACTGTCAATGTATATAAATTTAATCACAAAACAGTTTTCACACTAGAAGAAGTATTGATACCTTTGAGCTGTGGTGTTGGAGAAGAGCAGTGAACATTCTGTAGATTGCCAAAAGAACAAACAAATATGTCTTGGAGAGGGTGCAGCCAGAGAGCATTTTAAAGGCAAGAATAATGAGGCTTCACATATCATACTTCAGACACGTTGCTAGGATGAGCTATTCCTTGGAGAGTGACATGTTATTTAGACAGGTAGAGGATCACCAAGGAGATGAAGACCCTCGACCAGGTGGATTGTCACAGTATTTGCCTCAGTGAGCTCTTAATGTGTCAGGAAGCATGAAGATGGCACAGGATAGGACAGGGCTCAGATCTGTTGTTTACATGGTCAGTATGCATTGTATTTGACTCAATAGCACTAAGAGCAGCCACAATAACAATACATTCACATTTAGGTATATCATCATGAATCTACAGAACATCACCATTAAATCAATAAGAGTGCATCT
>NW_006400079.1:417471-420530 GCF_000299155.1 Elephantulus edwardii | reverse complement strand
CAGAGCATGGAAATTATAGAACAAAAATCACTAATATAAAACTCAAGATCCTGCTGAAGATTATAAAAAATGATTGGAACAGTAGTTCCAGAGTAATTTAGATGGATCTTAGTTGAAAGCAGAGAGTACCACAGGAATGTCTACATGAGCTTCATTGATTATGCAAAGACAATTGACTGCATGAAATACAACAAACTGTGGCTAACCTTGAGAAGAATGGGAATCCCAGAATGCTTGATTGTGCTCAAGTGAAACGTATACTTGGAACAAGGAGCAGTCATCAGAACAGAGAACAGAAACACTAAACGGTTCAAAATCAGAAAATGTATGTGCCAGGGATGCACCCTATCTCCATGCCTTTTCAAACTATATTTGGGATGGATCATTCAGGAGGCTGGACCTGATGAGAAGGAATGTGGCATCAGGATTAGAGGAAGACTCATCAACAACCTGTGTTATATTGATGACACAACTTTATCTGTTGAAACTGAGGATGACCTTAGTTGTTTGTTGTAGAAGGTCAAAGACTGCAGTCTTCAGTATAGATTGAATCTCAATATCAAGAAAATAAAAATTCTCACCACTGGGCCACCTAGAAGCATCATAATAAGTGAAGAAGAGATTGGATTGAGATCCTTACTAATTTCAACTTGCTTGGTTCCATAGTCAACACTCTTGTCACTAGCAGTGAGGAAATCAAAAGACAAACTGCATTGGCAAAATCTACTGTCAGGGACCTTTTCAGAGTACCGAGGAGCAATGATATCAGTCTAGAGACTAAAGTGTGTCTCATCCAGCCATGGTCTTCACAATTACTTACTATGCATCAGAAAGCTGGACAATGACTAAGAATGATAGAAGAAGAATCTATGCTTTTGTGGTGGTGCAAAGAAGAGTTTTGAACAAAACGTGGATTGCCAAGAGAACAAACAAGTCTACCATAAAGAGGGTGAAAACAGGCTGCTTCTTGAAGGCAAGGATTTGGAAGCTCCATCTCACATGCTTTGGACATGTTGCCAGAGGACCAGTCATTGGAGGAGGATATCATGCTTGGAAGGGTGGAGGGACAAGGAAGAAAAGAAAGAGCCTGGATGAGATGGATTGACTCAGTAACTGGCGTGATCTGGATAGGTGTGTCAGAGAGAGTGTGATTGGCTGAAGACAGGGCAGGGTTCAAGAATATTGTACATACATGGTCACTATGAGTTATAGGTGATTCAAGGGCACATAACAATAACAACAACAATATATGATATTAAGTACTTTTATAATAAGATGTAATAATAAAATAATAAATGGTTTGGGAACTTTGAAAGTCTTTATGCAAATATATTGGGCAATTTGCATTTCAATTTTTTAAAACTATATTGAAATGTAACATTTTTATGTAGTAAATATATCAACTATTTCATTTTGTTCTTTCTTGAAAGTCTCAGTCCTACTTCAAATTTATAAATATGCTTATCTAAGTTTAACTATTTTTCCTGTATACAGAATTATCAGGCATGTGAATTTTCCTACTATGAGAACAAATTTGGAAATAAAGTAGTACACTTGCATATTGAAGTAGACAGCATGGCCCACTTTTTAGTATTGTCATAGTTTCAAGGAACATAGGCTCGATGGAAAAAAGAGGTTATAGTAAAACCTTGAAGCTTTAATTAATAATTTAAATTTACATTGAGTGTTGATTGTAAGTAAGGTTACCAATTATTTCTTCTATTGAACTGAGGAAATCTCTCCATTTCCAAAGACAGAACAATCACATCAGTAGTCTTACTAGGAAGATAGCTTTAATTAGACACTGAGAGCATCAAATATGATAAGACATTGTATCTATTCCCCCACCTCCCAGCTGTTCAGACCGAATTTTTAAGTGCTACAAAACAATTTAAATGTTTAACAAAATGATTGGGTTAGAAAAAGGTCCAATTTGACAACAGTTAATTGGAGCACAAATTTCATTTTATTAAGGGTTTGTGTGACTCATTTCAGAAAAGAAATTATAACTCCTTCCTCATTTTCATGTCTAGATTACACTTTTTTCCAAATTTTGTAATAGATATGTGTGTGTGTGTGTGTGTGTGTGTGTGTGTGTGTATGCGTAAGAACTGCTACATAAAATCATGTCTATAATGAAACATTCAATTATGGTATATGGAAGAAAACATTTTCTGGATTTCTACATATCCCTAATGTATTGTGTGCACACTATGGGGCAGAAGAAGCACAGACTTTGCAACCAGATGGTCTTGAATTAGTGTTGCCAGATTTAGCAAATGAAATACAGGATGTCCGGTTGCATTTGGATTTCAGATAAACAATAAAACTGTTTTAGTGTAAGGATGTCTCATGCACTATCTCTCAGGCAGCAGTATCTTGGATTTATACTCCAGCACCATCATTCATTCCCTCCTATGTGACATGGAGGAGCTATCTCTTCAGACTTCAATCTCTATCTTTGAAAACTGGATGGAAAAGAACTATTGTTTAGATTGCTGTAAGTTTTAAATATATTTGTGTTGCATATGGTGCCATCTAGTCACATATGACTCACTGCAATTCTATAAACAAGAGATCTCAACTCTGTCCTATCCTGAACCATTCTTACCAACCCTGACATATTTAAGACAATTACCACAGTCACTGTATCAATCTATTTCGTTGAGGGTCTTCCTATTCTTCCTCAACCCTATATCTTTACGAGCATAGTGGCCCTCTGCGAGGAATAGCTCCTCCTAACAACTAGTATGTATGATGAGGCTTCCTATCCTTGTCTTCAAGGAGCACTATGGTTGTGCTTTCCTTCTGCAAGACTTAATTGTTTGTTCTTTTGGCAGCCCACAGAATATTCAGTATCTTCTCCAACACAACCCAAAGGCATCTATTCTTCTTCTTCGAATCTTATTCATTATCCAGTTCTCAGATGCATAGCAGATGATTTGGATACTCATGGCTTGAATCAGGTGCACCTTAGTCTTTTAACTAACATCATTGCTCTGAGTGAAATATCCCAGTCACAAAAGGACAAATATTACATGATGCCACTGTTGTAGAAT
>NW_006400079.1:415081-416786 GCF_000299155.1 Elephantulus edwardii | reverse complement strand
AAAAAAAATCATTGCTCTTTAGTACTTTGGTGAGGTGTCTGATAGCAAATTTTCCAAATGTGACTTCTCTCCTGATCGCCTAACTGCTGAGTGTTAATTGTGGAACCACGTTAAGATTAAATTGTTGACAATATGAATCTTTTCTCCATCTGTCATGATGTTGACTATCAGCCCAATGAAGAACATTTTTGTTTTCCTGATTTGAAAATTATTAAAATGAAAAATATTGAGAGTTCAGTTCATTCTGACTCTCCACTAGGTTCCCCAGGCTCTAAATATTTATGAAAGGACTATACTTCTTCATGTAATCCAAGGAGTACCCTACTGGTTCTGCCAACACAGAAGGTATTGTCCCATCCTCTTGATATGTTCCCAAGAAATGTTAGATTCTTCCCCCCTTTCTTAGACTTTATTGAGTAATATGAAATATTATTTTCAGGTGACATTGAGATGGCAATGACTCATGTTGTCATAGCGACCCTATAATTAACCAAGGGAAATCTTTCCACATTCTGTGCTTTTCTCACAGTCCCTGCCATATGGGGGCCCAAGTACCAATCCCACTTATTAATGGTCTTCTTCTCTTCTTTTGACTTTTTTACTTTGTTTATTGTTGTTGTTACGTGCCATCGAGTCTGTTTATTATCTACATTAGCAAGCATGATATTCCTCTAAGAATTAGCACCTCATGCCAACATACTAAAAGCGTGCTAGACTAAGGTTCACCATTCTTGCTTCTAAAGAGAATCCTGATTGTTCTTCCCCCTAGAAATATTTTTTGTTGTTTTTGTTCTTTTGGAAGTCTGTGGGATATTCCGTACCCTTCATCAACACAGGAAATCAAAGTCATAAATTCTTCTGTCATCCTACTTCATTGTCTGACTTTTTCACAGATATGAAACAATTGAAAATATCTTTGCTTAGATCAAATGTATCTTAGTTTTTAAAAGGACATTCCTACTCTTTCAGCACTTTAAACAAATCCTTGATCATATATCCTTGCTAGCAGAGTTGTTCAGTGCAACACATCTTTTAATTTATTCACAGATGCTACTGTAGGTGTTGATTAGAGATGCGAGCATAATGAGAGAATTTTAAAAAAATAATCATTAGTATTACTTCACACAATACAAGAAAATTAAGTAGAAATGATCACTCACCTCACATTAAAGGATCATCTTCTAAAAGTTTATAAGAAAACATCAGAGAATATTTTCATAATCAGTAGGCAAAGAAAGTTTTGTTTCATTTTAGGGGAAAATGCTACAGAAGAGAGAAACAATATTTTTATTCCAGCAAAATAAAAAACTTTTGATCTTCCAAAGATATCATTAAGACAATAAAAAAACAAAACCAATACAGAGTTAGAGAATAAAATATTCATAATAGAAGCATTTGACAAGAGATTTGTAGTAAAATAACATACAGAAAATATATTTTTTTTAATTGGAAAGCTAGAAAGAAGAAGGACTTAAAAGATGGGGGAATGATCAATATCATTAGTCCTCACTAAAATGCAACGTGCATTCACAACAAAACTCAAACCCAAACCCAAACTTGAATTGATTCTGACTGCTGGTGAGCCTCTGCTAGTTTCCTGAGAAAAATCTAAATTTTTACTGGAGGAAGCCATTTCTTCTTTGTACCAAGGAAGAGCTAGTGAATTTCAACCACTGAACATGATGTTAGAAGGCATTGAAGTCTA
>NW_006400079.1:413344-414761 GCF_000299155.1 Elephantulus edwardii | reverse complement strand
AAAAAAAGAAGTCCACTTCTTAACAACTTACGCTACCAGGGTACCTTACATCCACACTAAAAGGGTCAAAATTAAACTGACAATATCAAATGTTGTCAGGGATAGAGAGTTACATAGAGTTCTTGTATATTATTAATGTAAAAAGAAAACAATATCACCACTGTGCATCCCGGTACAAAGTTGTGGTTGCTGTGATGCTAAACACCGTGGCACTGGTGTGCCAAATGTGATAATGGTTACCCATGGTAGACAGTGCTTGGTGGAGCTTCCCAATTAAAACAAGCTTGGAAGCAGGAGTGACACCCACTTCTGAAATGGCTTGCCTCCAGAAACTCTATGAACAATGCTCAGTTCTTTCATTCATAAGGTCGCTATGAGTCATCTACAACTCGATGACAGTTAACAACAACAACCACTTTGCAAAAATGTTTAGCTATGTCTTATAAAATGAAACACATTCAAGAAAAATGAGGAAAAAAGATTTATCTGAGTTCTTAAGAGATTAGAAATAGTCAAATACTTGGCAGAAAAGGAATCCAGATGTCTATTAGTTAATGACTGGACAAAAAAAAATTATGTCACACCTTTGTTCTATAATTCGGGCATTCTGGTGGCTGGTCGCTGGTTAGTTCCAAAGGCTGCCACTCTGCTGCAGTTTAAATCCACCAGCAGCCCTGAGGGAGAAAGATGAGCAATCTCTTCTGATGGGATTTACAGCCTCAGACAATCTACCGAAGCGCTAATTATGAGTCAGTTTTAATTCAATGGCAATGAATTTGAGTGTGAGTTAATTTATTCTGTAATTGAAACAAACTTTTGGCTCACGTAACAACATGGTGAAATACAAAATAAACTTATGCAAAGTGAAAAAAGTTAGACACAAAAAAGTATATTTAACTTAAATAAAATCACAGCACAGACAAAATTAAACCATGAAGAAAGGAGATTTATGCTTACTAGAGCTAGAGAGTCCATTCATAGGGTTGGGGAAATAAACTTTCAAAGTTTATAAGAGTGACAAATAAACAGTTTTGTAAATAGCCGTAACTCACCGAACTGTACACTTACAAAGGAGGTATTGTGCTGTAAGTGAATTATACCTCAAAATTTTATTTAGAAAGAAAGAACACATACTGTGTAATAAACATGTGATTTATGGAATGAAATGACTAGTATCTTTGTGACTTGTGTCACTTTAGTCTTACCGCTTCTTTATAACTGAATGTCATAATCTGTTAAATGAAGATAAAACAGCACCTGTCTGATTAGAAAAGCTTTAAATGAATAAATAAATGAATCCATTATGTGAGGTTATTTGAGGCTCTCTTGCCAGTTGCCACCTAATCATCTGACTTATGGACTTATGGAAACCACTTTATAAGATTTTCTTTTTTTCCCCCTCTTTAAAAATTTTTTT
>NW_006400079.1:411701-412985 GCF_000299155.1 Elephantulus edwardii | reverse complement strand
TATTCAATTGTGTGACTGTACCACAGCTTCTCTATCCACTCCTCTGTTGAAAGGCACTTAGGTTGTTTCCAGCTCCTTGCTATTGTGAACAAAGCCACAATAAACGTGAGTGTGCCTTCCATAAGATTTTCAATGGCTGTATTTTTGGAAGTGGAGTGCCAGACCTCTTTTGCAAAGCACTTCTGAATGACCTTGAACCTCCAACCTTGTTTTCTTTTTTTTTTTTAAGCAACTGAGCTGTTATATCTCCTAGGGACTCTGCCTGGCTCATGTTGTTACTGTTTGCTTTTGTTTTGGAACTGACTTAATTGCCACTCCAGCAGGTTTTCAGGGGCAGCAAATCCCATGGGAAGAGATTGCCCACCTTTGTCCAGTGGAACAGCTGGTGGGGTCCAAATCACCTGCCTTTGGGTTTGGGGTACAACTCCTCGCCCACTGAGCCTCCAGAGGTCCCCTGTCTGGTCATGCATCCTAATCTATAAAAAAGGAAGGAAGTGATCTTACTAGCCCTCACTTTTCTTTGTACAACATCCTCCTCCCATCTATCCATAAACTCCATCCCTTTTATCTCCAAAATGTACCTGACAAGTACTTTCTGCAGCTTTGAGTCCTGGGAAAATAATTTTCTTAAGTTATCTGGTTGCTTTAACTTTTGGTCTTCTTCCCTTTGAAGATTTTTAAAAGTGTGGATACGTATTACATGCTTGCTAAAATCAATTCATGATTTCCTTAACATATAGAAGAAAATGCCAGTTCTCCTTACTCATCACATAGGAAGCACATGAGTCCTGTCCCCTTCTTCTGTCACTTGCCATTATCTGGCTGGCTGTGTCTTCTCTTTTGCGCCATTCCCTCGACCTGGAGTACACTTTATATGCCCAATATTTTTTGTGACTCATTCATATTTTTAGGCTCTCACTTAAAACGTCACCTTCTCAGAGAATATTTTTCTGACAACACCCATTATTTAAAAGTGTGACTCTCTTCCTGTTACCTTCTACCATAGCACCTATTAACATATATTTTATTTTAAAATAACCAAAGACATATAAGAGAGTAGAAATATAATGTTGTTGTTTTATTGTTTAATGCTGTCGAGTCGTAGACGACTCATAGCGATCCTATGAACGAACAGCCTGAGCACTGTTCGTACATAGAGTTTCCAGAGGCAAGCCATTTCGGAAGTGGATGCCGCTCCCGCTTCCGGGCTTGATTTAGTCGGGAAGCTCCAGCCAACACTGTCCACCATGGGTGCCCATTACCACGATTGGCACATCACTGTCA
>NW_006400079.1:388287-411601 GCF_000299155.1 Elephantulus edwardii | reverse complement strand
CCCGCTTCCGGGCTTGATTTAGTCGGGAAGCTCCAGCCAACACTGTCCACCATGGGTGCCCATTACCACGATTGGCACATCACTGTCACAGGCTTCAGCATCACAGCAACCACGAGTTACCTCTGTACAGCAACACACAGACCAGTGCTATACCACATATAATATTTCCATGAACTTTTTTGAGTGTAAGATGATAATATGACACCTGATTGAATGGGTATTTCCTATAAAAAATGAATTCTCCTATAAAATCACAGTATGGAAAATTAACACAAATATATGGTTGTTGTTGTTGTTGATTTGATTTTCGTGGAGTCAAGCATGACTCATAGTGACCCTGTGAACAAAAGGCCTGAAGCCTCTATAACGATCAGCATTTGTCAAAGTTCATGGAGTTTCCAGAGGCATATTGTTTAGGGAATGGATACTGCTCCTGCTTCCAAACGAGTCTTACACTGGGAGCTCCACCAAATACTGTCCACTGTGGGTAACTGTTATGGCATTTGACACCCCAGTGGCACAAGGTTCAGAATCACAGCAAACCCAGGTTACCTCGGTCCAGCATATTGACAGAAGAGTGCTGTACCACTTAGAAGAATGTTTCTCTGTACCACTTAGAAGAATGTTTCTCCAAAATACAAGAGACTTTTAAGTACAAAAGCCCTCCCCGAGGACTTGTTGACTCTATACAAGAGGCTTAAAAACAAAACAACCAATACAGTATGGTTTTATTGTTACCTGTTGTAGATTTGCCTGCGATGTACAGTGACCCTATGTCTCTACCCAAAAGTGGTTACAGTAACTTCTTGTTTATCTTTCTAAGATTTATCTATGCACACAAACTCACTCTAAGTGACCATTAATGATTTTAATTAAACTATTTCTCTACTAAACCATTAATGGTAAACTAACTTAATGGTTAAAAGTAATTATGTTTTTTTAAAGAAAGTGTTACATCTTTTTAAACATTAAGAGATAGTTAATGTTTTCAGAATTCAATCTTCTGTTTTACCAAGTCCTTAATAATGTGCTGAAATGAAACGCCTGTCATAAAAATGAGTGGATAAGGATACATTTTAAAAATATGAGCTTAATTTAATCAGTGCTGTGTATAATATGCCGATGTCGTTGATGGTTTCTGCTGAGTCTGTTGTAACTCATGGTGGGCCTCGGTGCAATAGAATGACCCTCCTGCTCGTCACAGTCTCTTTATATGCCCATTGCTAAAGTCTCTACATCAATCTATCTCATTAAAGTCTACTTCTCTCTTGCCGACCCTCTATCTTTACAGTCATGCACTACTTGTCTGTCAGTTTGTCAAACACTGGTAGCTGATGTGTTGTTGTGATGATGTAAGCGGTATCACATGTATTTAAAATATCATCAGGGGGATCTATAGTGGACAGTTTTCCCCACAGCTTCCAGACTAAGATAGATTAGGAAGTAGAACTGATCACCACGTACAAAATATTCTCAGCCCATGAAAACTTTATTAATAGTATTGGAACTTAATTCCAATAGCAATAAGTGTAACAACAACAGCAACACCTTGTTCTTAAGGGCGTCAAGTCAAAACTGAGTCATGTAATTGACCTAGCGGATTTTCAGAGGCTGCAAATCACACAAGAAGATTGGATCTCTTTCTCCCATGGAGCAGCAGGTGGAGTTGAACCATCTGACTTTGAGGTGACAGCTCAACCCCTTTCCCAATAGGCCACCCAGATGAAAACTACAGTTAGCTGTCCTTCCTGTGGTTGTTGTAGGCACTGTTGAGTTGACGAAGACTCATAGTGACCTTACGAACAATAGATTATAATTTTCCCCTATGCTGCACTTCAGGTTATACACATGGATTGCAACTAATGGTATACACAAGAATCAGATAGATTACGTTGCTGCAAGGAATCACTGGAGAAGTTCAATATCAGCAGTGAAAACTAGGCCAGGTTACTGATTATAAAGCAGACCAGCCACTGTCATATGAAAGTTCCAATTAAAGCTAAAAAGGGTCAATTAAATTGATTGAAATAAATATTTCACCTTGAGATTATTCCACCTGAAGTTAACAACCAACTCAGGAACAGGTTTGAGGACTTTAACACTAATGAATGAAGACCAAATGAGCTGTGGGAGGATATCAAGAATATCATCCAGGAAGAATGTGAAAGGTCACTATAAAGAAAGAGGAATATTTTTTCCCCTAGTCTGTGGTTTCCCTTTTCACCCTGTTGAATGTGCATAGGGATTTGATTCTTAGGAAGCTCTATTCATCTATTTTATCCTCTCCTGATTGTAGGTTTTTCAGAATGTTTGGAAGACTGTACATGCTGTGGATTAGTGCTTCTACGGTTCTTCCACACTTTTCTCTAATGAAGCTTGTAGACCTTGGTTTTACTCCTAGGTCCATGATCTACTTTGAGTTGGTTTTTGTGCATGGCACGAGATGTGAGTCTTGTTTCAGTTTTCCGCAGATGGTTTTCCAATTTTGCCAACACCATTTGTTAAAAAGCCTGTTGTTTATTTAGAATTTATAGAATACTCGAGTATCACAAGATCAAGGTAAACAACCCATTTGAAAAATGAGCACAAAATATGAACAGACACTTCATCAAAGAAGACATTTAGATGGTGAACAAATACATGAAGAAATATTCAAAATCCCTAGCTCTAAGAGAGAAGTAAATCAGGACAACTATATCACCTCATCCCAGTAATAATAGCAACATTTAACAGAATAACAAACAACAAATACTGGAGAGGTTGTAGAGAAACCAGAACCCTTATTCACTGTTGGTGGAAGTATAAAATGGTGCAACCACTATGGAAGGCACTATGGTGCTTTCTCAAGAAGTTGCAAATAGAAATACCATTTGACCCAGAAATGCCATTACTGGGAATATACCCTAAAGAAACCAGAACTTCCACCCAAGCAGATATATGTACACCCATGTTTATTGCTGCTTTTTTCATAATAGGAAAGAGATGGAAACAACCTAAGTGCCCATCAACAAATGAATGGATAGAGAAATCATGGTACATTCACATAATGGAATATTATGCAGCACTGAAAAAGAACTCCTGAAATGTTATACAAAATGGGTGCACTTAAGTAAATTACGCTGAGTGAAATATCTCAGTCACAAAAAGACAAATAATGCATAACATTACTGTTGTAAAGTGTAACTGACATGGAGGTTGGGCAAAACTAAGAAAAGAGGGGATAAATAAGGTACACAACATTGAAACAGATGATGGTGGAAATTGTATAAAAGGAATATCTGATTAAGTATTATTGCCATGTCAAGAGTCCAGAATAAGAGACGTAAAGTAGCCTGGGGGAGGGTCTGTATAACAACGGATGATATTTTTAAAAAAGTGAACTGGAGTGGGGTGGGCAGGTAGGAAAATGTACAACAATGAATGAATGGAAATCTAACTTCTCTATAAACTTTCATTAAAGTCTCAATAAAAAAAATTTAAAAAGACAGAGGAAGAAGAAAAGACCAAAATGGATGTCAGATGAAACTCTGAATATTGCATTAGAGTGCTGAGAAGACAAAGCAAAGAGAAGAAATCAAGAATTGAAGGCGATGAATAGAAGATTTCAAAGGGAAGCTCTGAAGACAAAGTAAAGTATTATAATGAAATGTGCAAGGAGCTGGAGTTGAAAAAAAACCCAAATGACCGAACTTGCTCAGCATTTCTTAAGCTGAAGGAAATGAAGCAAATTGAAGCTGTGAGTTGCAATGCTTACGGAGGCTATGGACAGATTATTGAATGATCCAGGAAACATTAACAGTAGATGGAAGGAGTATATAGAGTCATTGTACCAAAAAGAATTGGCTGACACAGGAGAACTTCAAGAATTAACATATGATCAAGAAGAAATGGTGATGAAGAAGGAAGTGCAGCCTGCTTTGAAGGACTTAGCAAAAAATAAAGCCCAGGAATTGCTGGAATACCAAATGACATGTTTCAACAAACAGATGCCGCCCTGGACTTGCTCACCAGTCTGTGCCAAGAAATCTGAAGGACAGCTACCTGGCCAACTGACTGGAAGAGATTATTATATGTGGAAATTATCGAACAGTATCACTAATATCACACGCAAGCAAAACTGTGCTGAAGATTATCCAAAACAACTAGAACAGTACATTGACAGAGAACTATCAGAAATACGAGGTGAGTGTAGAAGAGGTTTTGGTGCTAGAGACATTATCGCCAATGTTAGATGGAGCTTAGTAGAAAGCAAAGAGTACTAGAGGAATATCTATTTGTGTTTAATTGACTATGCAAAAGAATTTTGTGCACATCATAACAAACTGTGGCTAATGTTTAGGAGAATAGGAATTCTAGAACACTTGATTGTGAACAAGTGAAAGCTATACTTAGATCAGGAAGCAGTCGTCAGCACAGAGCAAGGAAACACTGCATGGTTCAAAATCAGGGAATGAGTGTGTCAGAGATGTGTCCTGTCTCCATACCTTTTCAATCTAACTGCAGAAAAGGTTATTTGAGAGGCTGGACTTTATGAGGAGGCATATGGTATCAGGATTGGAGGAAGACTCATCAATAATCTGCATTATGCAGTAGAAGCAGCCTTGCTTGCTGAAACGAAAAGAAACCTGAAGTGTTTACTACAGAAGGTCAAAGATGTAATCTTCAATATGAATTGAAGCTCAACATAAAAAAAAAAACAACAACAACAAAGATTCTCACATCTGGGTCAGTTGGCAGCATCACACTAGACAGAGAAGATCTTGAGGTGGTTTACAATTACAGCTTGCTCAGCTCCACAATTAACACTCTTGGCATCAGCAATCAGGGAATTATAAGACAAATTGCACTGGCAAAATCTGCTGTCAGTGGCCTCTCCAGCATACTGAGAAGCAGCAATGTCAGTCTAGAGACTAAAGTGGTCCTGATCTAGTCCATGGTCTTTGAAGTTACTTACTACGCATCAGAGAACTGGACAATGACTAAGGATGACAGAAGGAGAATCAATACCTTCAAATTGTGGTGCTGGAGAAGAGTATTCAATGTATCATGGACCATCAAGAAAGCAAGTAAGTCTGTCTTGGAGAGGGTGAAACGAAGTCTCTCCTTGGAGGTGAGGATTTTGAAGTTCAGTCTCTCATATTTTGAGCATATGACCAAGAGGGACTGGTCCTTGGAAAAGGACATCATGCTTGGAAGGGTAGAGAGAAGACTTGATGAGATGGATTGATACAGTAACTCAGGCAATGTAGATAGGTGTGTGGCATCAGTGAGACTGGCTCAGGACAGGGCAGGTTTAAGAGCTGTTGTAGTTAGGGTCACTGTGAGTTACAGGCAACAAACATCACAGTACATAACAAGAACAATAACAACATCCTGCACTTCATCATGTTGTTGTTGATGATGATTGTCGAGTCAAGCACGACTCACAGCGACCCCATGAACAGGAGACCTGAAGAATTTCTACACCCATCATCATTTCTCAAAGTTCATAGTTTCCAGAGCCATGTTATTGAGGAAGTGGATGTCACTCCTGCTTCCCGTCATAATCTCCATTAAATTCAAGGCCATTGTTGCCATCACCATGGTAGTTCATGACATTTCATGACATTGAGAAACTTTCTCATTTTCACTGATCCTCTGATTTTCCTAACATAATGTCTTTTTTTCCTTCAGGATGTATGGTGAAGAGATTGAGATTGTTCACAGCTTTAGTTTGCTTGGCTCCACAGTCAACACTCTTGGTACCAGTAGCCAGGAAATTAAAAGGCATATTGCCATGGGAAAGTCTGCTGTTAGGGACCTCTCTAAAGTACTCAAGAGCAACGGTGTCTCTCTGGAGACTAAGGTGCGTCTGATACAGGCCATGGTCTTTGCAATCACTTGTTATGCATCAGAGAGGTGGCCAGTGACTAAGGAGGATAGAAGGATAATTGATACTTTTGAGCTGTGGTGCTGGAGAAGAGTATTGAGAATACCATGGACTGCTAGGAAAACAAACAGATTCATCCTGGAAAGGGTTAACCAGGCTGCTCTTTGGAGGCAAGGATTCTGAGGCTCCGTCTAACATACTTTGGACATGTTGTAAGCAGAGACCGGTCCTTGGAGAAAGACATCATACTTGGGAGGGTGGAGGGACAGTGCAGGAGGGGAAGACCCTCTAAGAGGTGGATTGATTCAGTGACTGGGGTAATCGGGATAGGAGTGTCAGACAGTGCGATTGGCACAGGACAGAGCAGAGTTTAGGGCTGTTGTACATAAGGTTGCCATGAGTCGCAAGCGACTTGAAAGCACATAACAACAACAATGTCTTTTTGTTGTTGTTGGGGTTTTTCAGTACTAGACCCTCTTGACAACATTCTCAAAGTACATGAGATTAAGGTTCACCATCCTTACCCTGAGGGACACTCTTGCTGTACTTCCTCCAAGACAGACTTGATTATTCTTTTGACAGTTCATGGCGTATTAAATACCCTTCTCCAACACAATTCCAAGGCATAATCAGTACTTCTTTGGTCTTTTATATTCATGGTCTGCCTCAGTTTTTGCTAACCCCAAATTATACCTTTCTAGTGGTTTGAACACTCTGGTATTAGTCTTCCTAACTGGGAATAGCTCCTCTGACTGTGCACTCCTCATTGTATCTTCTCAAGTGGCGTGTGGATTCATTTTAGTCCTTTAGTGATGTCCATGCTGATCACTGGACTGAGATGTTATAAGCAAGCCTCTGCACCAGAAAGTGCTCTTTAATTTGTAAGTATATTGTATTGTTGTTGTTATGTGCCGTCGAGTCGCTTGCGACTCATAGCGACCGTATGTACAACAGCCCTAAACTCTGCTCTGTCCTGTGCCAATCGCACTGCCTCTGACACACCCATCCCAATTATCCCAGACACTGAATCAATCCACCTCATAGAGGGTCTTCCCCTCCTGTGCTGTCCCTCCACCCTCCCAAGCATTATGTCCCTCTCCAAGGACCTGTCCCTTCTTGCAGCATGTCCAAAGTATGTTAGATGAAGGCCCAGAATCCTTGCCTCCAAGGAGCAGCCTGGTTTAACCCTCTCCAGGATGAATCTGTTTTCTTGGCAGTCCATGCTCTTCAATACTCTTCTCCAGCACCACAGCTCAAAGGCATCAATTCTCTCTCTATCCTTCCTAGTCATTGTCCACCTCTCTGATGCATAACAAGTGATTGCAAAGACCATAGCCTATACCAGATGCACCTTAGTCTCCAGAGTGACACCATTGCTCTTCAGTACTTTGGAGAGGTCCCTAAACTTCATAAATAGTGTTAGTCTTTTCAAACGTCCAGTTTGTTTTCATGAATTTATATATGTGTGAACCAACAGCGTTATATTTATTCAGTATGCATTAATTCTTGACTTATTTTGATGCTAAAATCCCCCTGTATTTGGCTAAGTTGGGACTTGTGCATATTTTCTTTCTCCTTTTGACTTATTTCCAAGGGTTTCTTTGCTTTCCAGCAATACAAGTTACTCAGGCTCGTCTTGTACTTTCTCTGCCCCCGTCATAGAACAAGCCATGTTTTTTAAGAGCCCCGCTTCCTTGTAATGGAAAGAAAGTTCAATTGTGTAGATTTTAAATCAGTCAAAATAATGCACAGAGATTTGCACAATAAAAAATGTACTTTGTTCACTTAAGTAATATAGATTCTTTACGAGTGTTTTCCTTCATCCATGGAATAGAGGTGGTACCATTTGATAGCGTGCAGCAGAGAAAAGCTGACTGAAATGTAACTTACTTTCTACCAATGAGGAAGATGTGACATTATTTGTGGAAGAGGCTGGTTTGTTTATTTTCTCATTTCCTGGTGTGATCTCTTCCAGAGGGACAAGTCTTTGACTTGGAGACATTTAGCATGCTACAGCATGTCCCATGTGATAGGATAGTTGCTAAGGTAACTGTATTTTCCTGAAAATACCATACTAAACAAGAGACTGAATCATCAGTGTACAATTTGTTGCTACTGCTGCTATGTTCGTTGAAATTTGTCTTAACATTCAAATAAATACATAACTCAGGCTTAACTCCAGAGCCATCCTCTAGTCTTGCATCATTTCCTTTTGGCTGTTGAAAGTACAGCGTAATGGCAGCTACTCAGACAAGGAGGTGAGGATGTCTGATGAACTGGATCTCACGTAAATGTTCTGCTAATTTGGAATACGTGATAAATGTGTCTAGGTTGAACATGTTCTAGCAGTCTCTCTGAATAGACTTCACTATGCCAAGGAGAAGGAGGCCTAGGGTTGTAGCTCTCTTAAGATGTTAGGTCACTTTTAGAGCTGACATCTATCTCGTAACCCACTTGTTTCCATAATAAGAATGGAATATTTTTAAAGTCAAACTTCAAAACATTTTATTAAATAAGAGTCGTAGCAACACTATATGTTGTCTGTTCTGCACTTCTTATATTTTTTAAGAACGCATGCCCTTCTTAGTTCTGACTCTTCTTCCATCAATGCAGATTTGTGGTATTTTTTTATTGAATTAAGCAATTTAGAAAGTCATAGATAGTTTTACCGGTCCAATCATATCATAAGACCCTTAGTGGTGCGATAGTTAATCATCAAAAGTACTTGACTACCAACAGGAAGGTAAGTTGTACATTCCCCTTATCCTCTGCTCCACAGGGAATGATGCAACAGTCAGCTTTTATATAGATTACAACTTTGGGGTATTTTTACTTTGCCTTATCGGGAGCTCTGGTGGCCTAACGGTAAAGAATCCTGTCAACTCAAAGGCACACAGTTCGAACCCACCAGATTATCTGAGAGAGAAAGATGAGCGATCTCCTCCTGTGACATTTAAAGCCTCTGAAAATCCATTGGAGGGTCAGTTATGAGTCGGTTTCTACTCAACAGTACACAACAACAACAACAACGGGTCACTAGAGAGCACTGGTGGTGTGGTCCAGAGAGGCATACACTGCCAATTTAAAGGCTACACCTCTCTAGTTGTTCGAATCTCCTACAAATTCCAAGGGCAATCTCTTCCCATGCTATTTCCAGATTAGGTAACCCAATGGAGGGTCAGTGATGTTGAGTGAGGTGGATCTTCACGTCTGATTCCGTGATAATGAGGAAGCTGACATAAAATCATTATGAGTTGGGTTGGGGTCAACTGGATGAGAGCGGGTTTTGGGTTGGAGTTGATTTCAACTTCAATACTTTGGGTACATTGTTATGAGGGTCCAGTTCTTGGAAAAAAAGGCCAGTGATAGGAGGACCCTCGACAAGATGAGTAGACACAGTGACTGTAACAGTCGGTTCAAGTACATCCAAGAGAATGAGGATGGCACAGGATCCATTGTTCACAGAGTCTCCGTGATTCAACGGCGTCTAACATCATTCATGATATTAGGGAAATCTGGTGGCATAATCTGTAAAGAGCTGTGCTGCTAACCCAACTTCAAGTCCAGTGGTTTGAATACATTGATATTGATATCAGTAATAATTAGTATTCATGACAGAAAGATGGACAGCCTCTTCCTGCTTGACTTGTAGTCTCAGCAGCAAAGTGGAGGGTCAGCTCTGACTTGGTTCAGATTCATTGGCAATAAGTTTATTCATGAAATTAGTAAAACTACACACTTGATTCATTTTATTTCAAGTAGTTAAAAGCAATTTGAAGAATTTCTTTGTTCATAGTTTTTGTGATTCTCCAAACCTTCCCTTTTGTTGTTGAGAAATGCATGTTAAAACACATTTTCTAAAGTTATTTAGATTTATAGAACAGTGCACTAGACTTTGAAAAAAGAAATTATTTTTTCATATTCACAACAGAAAGAAGGAAAAGTTTACCTGAATCTGAGAGTTCCACTCTCTCTAAAATCACATGGATGAGATTCAAATTAAATTCTCTCATTTGCCTGTAGTGGTTGGTATCTCTGGAGAGCCAGTAGGAGCATGCATTCTCTTATCGCTACTTCAGAGATCATAATATCTAATTTTTACTATTTAGTGTTTAAATCAGATAACTGATTTAAAGTGATGAACCCTGGCTTAGCACATGGTGTTAAGATCTTAACCAGAGCTGTCTGTTATTATTACTACTATTGTTATAGAATAAGTTAAATTGGAAAATTTATTTTTTAAAAGTCTTTTTCATAGATTGACTCTAATTTTTGGACACTGTGGATTTCAACAAGTGTTGTACCAGCTTAATAGATATGTGAACTTTCTCCTGGAGAACTTGGTGAGGCATTTGTTGATGAAGCTAGGACCAGCTTGAAGGAAATAACAGTTTCAACCATGCTATTTTCAGAGAGAAGCTTGGCCCCTCCCTGAAGTGATGAAGCTTTTTAGCTTAAATTAGTTTCCTACACAGAACTGAGTCTTAGTCAACAAGGGACATAGGCTGGCATATTCTTGATGACTCAAGTCCTTCCAACTCATCAAGAGAATGACTAGGGAATGGCTAGTGCTTTGGTCCAGCACTGCTTTGAGGGCTTTCTGCAAAACATAGGTCATTTTACCCTAGAGACTGTGATTTCTGTCTTTTCCTGGTTCTTCCATACTATCAGCTGTTATTTCTATGCTTTTAACTATTTTGATTTTATCTATAACTGCTTAATCAGGAAATAAATTAGTTCACCTAGCAAAATAAAATGTCCACGAATGCTGAATGGGTGGCTTTGAGTTTACATTCAGTCACAAACCCTTCTTGGATCCCTGGTTAACTGTTCATTTTCCCTAAAAGGTTTTGTTTTGATGTATTTGAGGTTGCTGAAATTACATCAGTTGGCCAAATGAGGTAATTTGCAATGAAATTTTGTGATTGTGGATGCTTTAAACATGAATATATAATACCTAGGGATGTTTAATTTAATAGGGACATTTAGTGAATGCCTGGCTACTCTCGTTTCAGAAGCATGACATAAAAGGAATCATGTGAATTGCATAATCAGCTAATCCTCTGAGTTAGTTTCCCAGAAGTAGTTTCAGCTGTTTTCCCTCAGCTAATAGTCTAGTTGCTATTTCAAATACATTTACAGCATCTGCCTTTTGGTCTGTTGTGTGCTATCAAGTCACTTGTGACTCTCAGAGACCATATGTATAATAGCCTTGAAACCTGCTCTATTCTGTGCCAACCTTATTGTTTCTTCTTGTTACTCTCAATACCCCAGTCATATCCCAGTCACTGAATCAATTCTTGTTATTAAGGGTCTTCTTCTCTTGAGCTGTCCCTCAACCCTTCCAAGCATGATGTCCTCTCCAAGGACTGATCCTTGCTTGCAACATGCACAGCATACCTCAGAGGAAGCCTAAGAATCCGTGCCTCCAAGGAGCAGCCTATTCTACCCTCTTCAGGATAACCTGTTTGTCCTCTTGGCAATCCATGGTATAGTCAATACTCTTTTCGAGAACCACAACTTAGAGGCATCAATTCTATTTCTATCATCCATAGTCATTGTCCAGCTTTTTTATGCATAGCAAGTAATTGTAACGACTCTGGCCTGGATCAGGTGGACCTTAGCCTCCAGACTGACATTGTTGCTCTTTAGCACTCTGGAGAGTTCCCTGACAGGAGACTTTCCCAATGCAATTCATCTTCTGGTTTCCAGGCTGCTGGTACCAAGAGTGTTGATTGTGGTGCCAAGCAAACAAAAGCTTTTAAGAATCTGTCTCTTCACTGTCTCTCAAGACACTGTCAATTGACCCATTGGTAATAATCTTTGTTTTCTTAATGTTGAACTCCAAGCCATATTGAAGACTGCAGTTCTTAACCTTCTGCAGCAACTGTGTCAGGTCCTCCTCAGTTTCAGCAAGCAGGGTTTTGTTATCTGCCTAACACAGATTGTTGATGAGTCTTCCTCCAATCTTGATGCCACATTCCTCCTAATAGAGCCCATACTCCTGGATGATCTATTTTGCATATTGATTGAAAAGGTATGAAGATAGGACATATCCCTGGCATAGACCCTTCTTGATTTTGAAAAATTCCAACACACCAGTCCCCAGTGCTTGAGGTACTGTATCAATCCATCTCATCAAGTGTCTTCCTTCCCTGTGCTGTCCCTCCACCATTCCAAGCATGTTGTCTTCTCCAAGGACCAGTCCCTCTTGGCCATGTGCGCACAGTATGTGAGACTGAGGTTCAAAATCCTAGCCTGCCAGGATAAACTTGGTTTCACCCTCTCCAAGACACACCTATTTGTTCTGAAGTGCTTACTGGAAAATGTCAAGTACTATAGACTTCAGTATGGATTGAAGTTAACATCAAGAAGACAAAGATTCTTACCACTGGGTCAATTGGTAGCACCATGATAGATGAAGAAGAGATTGAGGTAGTCAATGGTTACAGCTTGCTTGGCTCCACAATCAACACTCTTAACACCAGTAGTCAGGTCCAAGTGCAGACTTTACATAAGCACAATCAAATGTTCTGAGAGTCTCATTATTCTTGGAGTTAGTGCCAGTTTCTTGTGATCCACACAGTCAAATACCTTTGCATAGCCAATGAAAGACAGATAGTCATGCCTCTGGTACGATCTGCTCTCAGCCAAGATCCATTTAACATTAGCTATACCATCCCTAGTACCATGGCCTCTTCTAAACCCAGCCTGCGCTTCTGGCAAGTCTCGGTTGATGTGCTATTTTGATTGTTTTTGGATATTTTTAAACAGAATCTTTCTTGGCATGTGATATTAATGATATTATCCAATGATTTCTGTACTCTATCAGGTCACCGTTCTTTGGAATGGGAACAAGTAGAAATCTCTCCCAGTCAGTTGGCCAGGCTGTTGTCCTCAAGATTTCTTGGCACAACTTGGTGAGTAGGTAGAGTCTCTATGTTGAAATATGTCAGTTAGTATGTCATCAATTCCTGGTTCCTTGCTTTTTTGCCAATTCTTTCAAAACAGCTTGGGCTTCTTCCTCCATCATCACAGAGCCTTTTGGTCTACACTCCATAATTTGATACATAAATTATCCTGGAACTCCTTTTTAGTAGTCACTCCTTAAATACCTTTTATATGGATTTCTTTATTAGTTAGAATCTTCATCACTTGAAAGTATTTCTGTACTGAAGTCTGTCTGTTGCGTTTCAATCATGAAGTTTCTTAAAAAAATTAAATATGTATTACTCAACATTGGGCCATTTGCCTTTACTTCTTTGGGTAGGAGTATTTTGAAGGTATCCTCTCCTTGATGTTTCTGCATTACTCAATCATATTTACACATTTTATCTCATCTAATAATTTTTATACCCAAGGTAATGCTATTATTTAGCTAATTCAGTAGTTGCATTATTTCAGCATTCTCATGGATGAGTTAGCTAATTAAGCAAACATTCTTTTTTATTTTCTTCTTGTTCATATTTGTATCATTTTTGTTGTTTTTATGTGCCGTCAAGTCACCTGTGACCCATAGCAACCCTACATACAGTAGTTCTAAACCCTTCCCTGTCCTGAGCCAGTCTCACTAATTTTGACACAACAACCCCCATTGTCCCAGTTATTGTATCAATCCATCTCATCCAGGGTCTTCCTCTCGCACACTGTCCCTCTGCCCTTCCAAGCATGATGTCCTTCTCTAAGGACTGGTCTTTCCTGGCTACATGTCCAAAATATGTGGGACAGAGTTTAAAAATCTTAGCCTCCAAGGAGAAACTTGGTTTCACCCTCTCCAAGACAGACCTGTTTGTTCCAGACTCTTCTCCAGCACTACAGTGCAAAGACATCAGTTTTTCTATCATACTTAGTCACTGTCCAGCTCTCTGATGCATAGCAAATAATTGCAAAGGCAATGACCTGGATCAGGCACACCTAGTCTGTAGGTTCACATCATTGCTTTTCAACACTCTGAAGAGGTCCCTGAAAGTAGATTTTCCCAGTGCAATTCATCTTTTGATTTCCTGACTGCTGGTGTTAAGAGTGTTAATTGTGAAGCCAAGCAAGTTGTAATTGTTAACAACCTCAATCTCTTCTCCAGCTGTCATGGTACTTCCAATTGACCCAGTGGTGAGAATCTTTATCTTCTTGATGGTGAACTTCAATCCATATTAAAAACTACAGTCCTTGACCTGCAGCAAGTACTTCAGATCTTCATCAGTCTCAGCAAGCAAGTTGTGTCATTTGCACAATGCAGATTGTTGATGAGTCTTCCACCAATCCTGATGCCACATTCTACCTCATAAAGCCCTTTTTCCAGAATTATCTGTTCTGCATATAGATTGAAAAAGTATGGAGACAGGACACATCCCTGACACACTCCTTTCCTGATTTTGAATCATGGAGTGTTTCCCTGCTCTGTTCTGAGGACTGCTTTCTGGTCCAAGTATAGATTTTACATAAACACAATCAAGTGTTCAAGTTTTCCTCAAGATTAGCCACAATTTATTGTGATCCACACAGTAAAATACTTTTACATAGTCAATGAAAAACATAAACACATTGCTCTGGTAATCTTGGCTTTCTGCCAAGTTCTATCAGACATTGGTGATAATGTCTCGAGCACCATTGCCTCTTCTAAACCCAGCTTGTATTTCTAGTAGTTCTCTGTCAATGTATGGTTCCAGTCATTTCTGGATGATCTTCAGCATGATTTAGCTAGTGTGATATTAGTTATATTGTTTGATAATTTCCACACTCTGTCGGGTCACCTTTTTTTAAGGGGTAAATATGGATCTCTTCTAGTCAATTGGTCAGTTAGTTGTCATCCAGACTTCTTGGCATAATTTGGAGAGCACATCCAGGGCAGTATCTGTTTGTTGAAATATATCAGTCAGTATTCTATCAATTCCTTGGGCTTGATTTCTTTGCCGAGTCTTTCAAAGCAACCTGAACTTCCTCCTTCATCACCACTGCCTCTTGATGATGTGTTATTTCTTGACATTTTTCTGTGTCACCCACTTCTTTTTGGTATAATGATGCTGTATACTCTTTCAGTCTTTTAATGCTTCCTAAATCAATCAATATTCTACCCATAGTATCTTTAAGCATTACAATTTGTGGCTTAAATTTGTTCTTTAGTTCTTTCAGTTTAAGAAATGCTGAGAGAGTTCAGCCCTTCTTCTTTTCTGACTCTAGCTCCTTACACATTTTATTTAATACTTTGCCTTTCCTGCCCCACCCCCAGCTGCCCTTTGAAATCTTCTATTCATCTCCTTTAATTCTTGATTTCTTCCCTTTGCTTTGACTTATATACACTCTAGTGCAATATTCAGAGTTTCTTCTGACATCCATTTTAATCTTTTCTTCTTCCTTTTTTGTAGTGACCTTTTGCAATCTTAATCAGAGATAGTTTGATATCTTCCCACAGAATTGTGACTAGCTAAATGTCTGTACTTTGTTTTGCTAAGATTGAGTACTCCATGAATGTTAGTTACTGCACACATACATATAATAATATTTTGGAAGCAGGAGTGGCATCCACTTCTGAAATAGCTTGTCTCCAGAAACTCTACGAATGTGAAGAAATTATTAAAGTTATACTTAAGTTATACTAAATAATACTAAAGTTATACTAGTGTTCAGTTCTTTTGTTCATAGGGTTGCTATGAGTCGTCTATGACTTGGTGACATTTAACGACAACATAATAGTATCAGACCCCTGGCAACTATAGTTGTCACACATTGAAAGATTTGTTGACGATGCTTTTGTTGCTGCTGGTGAAGGTGGCGTACTTGTGCTTATGCATCTATTTATGCATGGAAATTTTATAAAATATTATTTAATTAGTACAGAAGAATAAAGCAGAAGACTAGGCCCAGCTGGTGCTCAATATGTATTTCAAATTCAATGGATTGCTTCAGAATACTCAGATGATGATAAAGAATGAATAGAATTTTAAATGATTTCTTGATGGTGATAACTACATAATAGTTACGTCATAGTGACTCCTTGTCTACTTAGGGCTTCATCACAAGTTCATTATCTCTTTGTGAACAGTGCTAAGTGGGAAAGTAAGGGCAATTTGTAATTGTCTTCATCACTGAAACAGAAAAAAAAAGTGTTTACCAGCTACCTCAGACTTCAAAGTAGAGTGTATGAAATACAGTATGAAGAATAATGTAAACACAACATATACAAACTTTATGAGCAAACCAATATAAATTATTTAAATAAATATGACTGAAGAGCATGCCCTTACTGACAAGCTCCATTGTGAATCTCCATCTATCCAAGAGACAAATAACTTCAGTTTATACTGTGTATATTTAAGATATGCCGTTGATATCTATTCCTCCACTTTGATAACCATATTCTTTTTTCCTACCATAATAAACACATCTTCAGGACCATTCTGTGTCATCCATCACATTTAAATCTTATTATTAAACTCCTAATGGCAAACTTAGTCACTTTTAATTTGCACACAATTGTCAATGTTTTTAGAGATTTTTTAAGAAAATGATTAGTAAAATATGCAGACTTTGCAAATGACGGTTTTAAAATGAACCATTGTCTTGTGGCTAATTCCTACCACAGATGAACAGTTTAAATCCAGCCTCTGGTACCAGTCAAACACGGCTAGGATCTCTTTACAACCATACTGTATAATTAATCTTTAATATCACAATAGGTTACATCTCATCACCAAGAAACAAAAAGCCTTACCATTGGACTAAAAGGCAACATCATGATAGATAGAGACAAGAATGAAAATGCCAAGAATTTTATTTTATTTGCCTCCACAACCAACATCCATGGTAGCATCAATCAAGAATCAAAAGACATGTTGAGTTAGGTAAGTCTGTTTTCAAGGACCTCTACATAGAGCTAAAATGTGAAAATATCGGTTTATGTAGATAATGCTTCGTAACCAAGACATTGTATTTCAGTTGCATCTGAAAATTGTACAATGATTAAGGATGACAGGAGAATTAATGTCTTTGAATTATAATATTGGCAAAAGGTATTGACTATTTTATGGACTGCCAAAAGAATGCATTTGTCTTGGAGAAAGTTCAACCAGCGTGCTTTCTAGAGGCAAGGATGGTGAAACTTCATCTATTATTCTTTGGCCATGTTGTCAGGAGAGGTCATTCCTGGGAAAAGGACATAATGGTGGGAAAGATAGAAGGTGACCAAAGGAGAGGGACATATTACAATGGGCTCGGGAGCATAGCAGAGATCGTGAGGACAGTACAGGTAGGGCAAGGTTTCAATCTGTTGTTCATAGGATTGCTATGAGTCCTAGTTGACTGGAGAGCTCCTAACAACAACAACATGAGAAAATCTGTTGTGTTGTTGTGTAAGTTTCACCCAGTCAGCAAGGACTCAGAACAACTCTATGAGTCAGAACAACACATCTGAATTTTGCCCATCCTGTGCCATCCTCCCCATCTCTGATACACTCAAGTTCATTGTTATCGTCACTGTGTCAATCTGTCTCGTTAATGTCTTCCTCTCATTCTCTGACCCTACACCTCTTGCTACTTCATATCTTTTTTTTCAATGACTGGCCCCTCTTGAGAGCACACTCAAAGTATATGAGATAAAGTTTCATCATCCTTGCCTCTAAGGAACAGGCTAGTGACACTTCCTTCAACAGATTTGTTTGTTCTTTAGACATTTTGTGGTATATTCAATATTATCCCCCAGCACAATACAGAGGCATTGATTACTCTCCTCTTTTCCTTATTCATTGTCCAACTTTCAGATACACAGGAAGCTAAAAATACCACAGTTTGGATTAAGTGAAGTTTAAACTGTTGTCATTGTCTTTTAGCACTTAGGAGAGGTCCTTGAAAGATGTTTCCCCAATGAAATTTGTCTTTTTATTATTTCTTGACTTTTGCTACCATGGATGAAAATTTTGGATGCAAGAAAAATTAAATCATTGACAATTTCAGCCTTTTCTTCATTTATCATATTGTTACCTATTAATTTAGTGGTGAAGACATTTGTTTTCTTGACATTAAGGTGTAACCACTATTGAAGGCTGTCGTCTGATTTCTTGCAGCAGATCTTTCAAATTTTCTTCACTTTGAGCAAGCAAGGTTGTGTCATTTGCATAGTGTAATATATTAATAGTTCTTATTCCAATATTGATCCCTGATTCTTGGTCCCATAGTATAGCTTCTCAAATTACTTATTCAGCATACTGATTGAACAGATATGTGGAAATGATCCAACCCTGACATGCACTTTTGCTAATTTAAACTATGCAGTGCTCTCTTCTTCTATTCGGGCAACAGATTCTTGGTCTATGTGTAGGTTTCACACAATAAAGTGTTTCAGTAATGCCATTCTTCTTAATGTTAGCCATAATTTGTTATGATTCATACAGTCCAAAGCCTATGAATAGTCAATAAAACAAAAATAAACATCTTCCAGGGATTCTTTGTTTTCAGCCAAGATCTATCTGGTATCAGCAATGATATGCCTAGTGTCACCACCTTGAATCAACTTTAACTTTTGGCAGCTCTCCATTAGTGTATTGTTCCAACCATTTAAAAAATATTCTTAAGCAAAATTATACTTGCATGTGATGGTAATGTTATTGTTTGAGGATTTGAGATTGGGCATTAACCTAGGTTTTGAAGGTGAGCTAAAATTGTTCTTGTACCAGAATGGCAGAAGGATATTTAACATAAAGAGAATTCAATTTGCTGCATAACACCGTTGTTAAAAAATAGAACAGACAGCAATGGGAAGGAGGACTGGGGAGAAAATCAGAATGGGTGGATAGATATTGAACATTGTAGTAGAACAGATGAGGGGAAGAACTAACTTTCCGAAAGGAATAGATGATAAAGCTTTATATGTATGACAACAAGCTAAAATAAGGGATCCATTGAAGGGTAAGCTGGGGGAAGGGGAGGGAAGAGAGGGAGAAAATGTGCAAAAAGAATTCATTTTTTTTCAGTACTGCAGTATTTGATTATACCAAGCTTCTGCAGATTTTGTGATTCTTGAACTTTTTTGATGTAAGAAATTCTTTATGCATATTCTTTCCAGTGACCCCTCCCCCAGGCATTATTCTGCCATATGCCCTTAGAAATTTTTTTAAAATAGGAATTAGGCATTCTGGTATTTACCTGCTTTTGTGTGAAATCATGGTGTAAAAACATAGCTGGCTGATTTTATTGCTTGTATAGTCAACGCAAGTCCACTGTAATCATTACAATTCAGAACTACCAATAAAGACAAGACCTTGACCAGTAAGTTGTTAGGCTTCCATGTCAGCACAGCCCATCCCATCAGTCTGCTTAAGTGCAACGCATGCTTCTAAGAACATGAATTGTATTAACTGTCATATTTGTCTACTTCATACATGCCGGGACTTTTTGTACTAGGAAATTCTATCATGTAGTCATTTTTTAATGAGGTGACTTGGCAATAATAGGGGACTGGTTAACCATAAAAAAAAATAATTCATTTTTTATTAAATGGCACATAATTGATGCTTTGAATTGTGACATTGACAAAAGGTATTAAATATCCTACGGACTGCCAAGAGAACAAATCTACCTTGGAGGAATTGCAACCAAGGTGAAGAGACAGTATAAAAAAAGGAGAATGTGCTGACCTTGAAGATTAACATGAGGTTCTACAAACCAAAAAATGCCATCAGTCACCAGAAGCCAAAGAGTCCAAGACAAGGTTGCCCACTAGAACCTTCAGCATGTCCGACTGATGTTTCAATTTTACCCAGTGATACAGATTTTGTCCTTCTGGCCTTAAGGGTTATTGCAATTATTATTGACTATTATTACTGTCTCATTGCTGTTGAGTCAGAATTGACTAACGGTTGAGCTTTCATTCCGTTTCTGAAGCTATAAATCCAATGGGAGACATTTATTTATTTATTTTTCCCCCTGCAAGAAGCTAATAGATTCAAAGTGCAGGAGAAAATAGTAAGATGGTTCTCCCGAATTGACCATGTCACCAGAGCTCTTTAACCTCATAGAGTGAAAGGATGAATTTCTATTATTTTTGAGTCATCTAGTGTATGGTAATCTGTTATAGATGCTGCTGGAAAAGAGTTTAGTACCTGAAGCGGCATCAAACAAGAAACATAGGCCTGTCTTGGTTATGTGCGATTGAGTTGGAACGGACTAATCATTGACCCTTCAGCGTGTTTTGAGAGGCTGTGATTACATGGGAGGTGAGTTATCTTCCCTGGAGCAGCCAATAGGTTCAAACTGAATGCCTTTGAGTAAGCAGGTGCATCAATGAAGAAAGACATGCTTGACTCTCCCTAATTAAGTGCATGTCTTTGAAAAGCAGGAGAGAAACTCACCTAATAGCCATTTATTCTGTGCAAAGTGTTTAGTTAGCTTGGTTGTAAGGTACATGGTTCATAAACTTGCTATTAGTCATTGTCTAATTGGCAACATATAACAACAGCAACAAGTGGTAAGGAGTTGTGCTGCCAATTCAGAAACAAAGAGTTCACATTCACCGGCTGCTCCACAAGAAAAAAATCGATGATCTTCTTCCACATGATTTAAAACTTCTGTTAACCCGCTGGAGGGCCAGCTGTCAGTTAGTTCCGACTTCATGGCATTAAATAACAGAAATTTCATTCTTCACAAATCCATTGTGTTTACCTGACTTCTAGCCCTGTTTTCAGTAATGGTTTTCATATTTGTGTGAACACCAATTTGTAACAAGTATCATTTAAATTCTTTTTAAAATGCAATAGTTTGAATTTACAGGAAAATTGTGTAATTCGTTAGTAATAATATTAACAATTTGTGTTTGATCATACCTTTTTTTTTTAATTTTCAATACAGGAAGGAGATTGTACTTATAAAATTCTTTACTGAGCTCTTTTGGCCTAGTGGTAGGAAGCTGGGCTGCAACCCCAAAGGCACACAGTTTGAATCTATCAGCTGCTCAGCAGTAGAAAGATGGGTAATTTACAGCCTCTGAAAACCTGTTGGAAGGTCAGCTATGAGTCAGTTTTGTATAAATCACATACAACAGCAACTACACTTGAGCCCAAGGTTAGCCTGTTAGCATATTGACTCTGTTGTTGTTGTTGTTGTTATTATGTGCCATTGAGTCACTTGCAACTCATAGCGACCCCATGTACAACAGTCCTAAACTCTGCTCTGTCCTGTGCCAATCGCACTGCCTCTGACACTCCCATCCTAATTATCTCAGTCACTGAATCAATCCACCTCATAGAGGGCCTTTCCCTCCTGTGCTGTCCCTCCACCCTCCCAAGCATGATGTCCTTCTCCAAGGACCAGTCTCTCCTTACAACATGTCCAAAGTATGTTAGACGGAGCCTCAGAATCCTTGCCTCCAAGGAGCTGCCTGGCTTAACCCTTTCCAGGATGAATCTCTTTGTTTTCCTAGCAGTCCATGGTATTCTCAATACTCTTCTCCAGCACCACAGCTCAAAGGCATCAATTCTCCTTCTATCCTCTTTGGTCATTGTCCAACTCTCTGATGCATAACAAGTGATAGCAAAGACCATGGCCTGTATCAGATGCACCTTAGTCTCCAGAGAGACACCATTGCTCTTCAGGACTTCGGAGAGGTCCCTAACAACAGATTTCCCATGGCAATGCGCCTTTTAAATTCATGGCTACTGGGCCAAGAGTGTTGACTGTGGAGCCACACAAACTAAAGCTGTGTACAATCTCAATCTCTTCACCATCCATCCTGATGCTGCCAATTGGTGAGAATCTTTGTCTTCTTGACATAGAGCCTCAATCCATATTGTAGGCTGCAGTCCTTGACCCTCTGCAGCAGGCGCTTCAGGTCCTCCTCAGTTTCAGCAAGCAGGGTTGTGTCATCTGCATAATGCAGATTGTAGATACTGACTCTAGGCTGCCAATAAACTGAGAGAAAAAGACCTACTTTCCCAGGAAAAAGACCCAGCCAACAGAAAAACACTGCAGACCAATCGCTTTTGTTACCCTCTTCTGATTTAGTGCTACTCAGTGCTGAGAGGGAGGAAAGCAGAATTCAGAGACAATGACAGTACGGGTAGCCTATTCACCCTGTGGTTTTAGAGAGGATGAATAAACAGGTAAATGCAAAAGGAGTGTCTTACATTTTTATCGCTTCCTACCTTCAGTGCTGCTCTGAGATTTCTCTGAAGATGGGAACTACAGTGTAGTAGCCATACATTTCCGAGGCAAGCAAGCCAGCAAGTTTGTCTCTAGAAAACACAATGAACAATGACAAGAGCAGACCTTAATCTGATTATTCCTTTGGCTTCTGCTGCTGCTGCTGCCAGTTTACCCTCTGACCTGACTGCAGGCTCACCCATCTCCTTTCTCCACCAGCACTTGTCAGCTTTTTCCACCCCCATGTAAGCTCTTATAATTATCTTCATCCTCAGGGTTTTTTCTTTGCCCATTTCTCCACAGTTTTCTCCTTGAAATCTGTATTTCCTACATACAATGAAACTTACAGAGAAGAGGACTCTATATCTATCTCTTGGTGTGCTTGGGCAAGCCCAGCAGTTTGATTACCACTAAACTTGCCAGACCCAAGGTCAGTTCTGATGCTTTCTGAAAAACTGAGATTGAGCCAACTCCTTGAGGGCCTCCAGAGAGGAGGGATCATCTGACCCTCTCTTTATTATCTGTGCGTAACCTGAGTTTCCTCTCCACCTTCTCTCACATGTTTAGAGACTTGAGAGTAGCATTAAATCTTGCTTTCTGTTTGTTTTTCCTCTTACATATCGTATGCTTTGTGTAAAAAAAAAAGTCTCTGTAAAAACTAAATTGGCCAGAAAACAGAAACTTTCTTTTAATCCTATGAAAAAAGCTGAACAAATAATCTTAACAAGAGTGAAACACCTCAGCAAGTGAGGGGTATAAGACTTGAGTCAGACCAAGCAGAGTTTCTTTGTGAATATGACCTATGATAAGAATCTCACAAAGTCTGAAAGAACATTGAGTCTGATTCATTTCAAAACAGTATCCAAAATGACCTTATTAATAGTTTTCAAGTTAAGGAAATTCTTAATTGGACTTAACTTTCCCAAAGTCTATTTCTCTTGACTAGCACCACAAAACCTTTATTGCTTCCCTCAACTTACAAATAATTTTTTTAAAAATGATATATGAAATTGTTTAGACCAGTTCCCTATGCAATGAATGCAAATTGTTGACAGTTATTAAGGGCAGTGGTGAAGACTTCTATGGGTACATCTAGAGGTCCTTTGTGAAAATCTAAATACTATCCAACTAACAGTTGTATAGATTTCTAATGATTATTACTCTAAAAGGGGCAGTGTAACATGTTCTTATTTTTAGTTTCTTGTTACTTGAAGTCATGTTAATTATTTTTTTCTATAATTATATTTTATTAATTTTCATAAACATTTACAGAGATTTTGGGTTTCCATTCATTCATTGTTGCACTATTCTCTCTACCCT